>NW_019384659.1:863509-960686 GCF_000671375.1 Centruroides sculpturatus | reverse complement strand
TTAAATACTACATATCATAAAATTATTTTAGATACATACACAGTATTAATTTGGAATAAACTAATGCTTCTTTTTCATGACTTACAATTTATATTGAAATTAATGCAAATAGAATACATGAAATAACAAATTAAATCATTCTTAGACAAACAAGCTGTTCACACGAAAACTTTTACCTTCTTGAAAATAAATATTTTTTGTAATTTATTGATGATAAATCTTAAGCTATTTTTTTATGAATCAGTTTTCTTCTAGTTTAATTTTTTCTCTTCAACAGCTAATTTAATACATATAAAAATACAATATAAAAACAAAATTAGCTTTTAATATCAATATATATGGAATCTTATGTTTGCACAATCTCTTATTTTTTTTATAAATTATTCTCATTAAATTAAAAGACATCAAAACTCGAGCAAGTAATTATTCTAAACAATTTTGTTGTACTACCTGATTATGTATAATAATTAATATTTTTCAATTTAAAATAAAATCTGTTTATAAAAATGTTTACTTTTCTAAAATTAAACTTGCACAAATATCTATTCTTAACTATACCTTGGTCCAGATCTGCCATTTAACTGGCATGTATCAACCCTTTTTCTTGGAGGATCAACTGAAAATTAAATGATATAAAAATAATTATAAATTTTATATGTTTTCCATCCAAGTATTTAAATTTTCTTTATACATTTCCTCACCTGATTCTGAGCGATTTCGAAATATTAAATCTGTTTCATCCTCATAACAAGGTCGTCTTCTTTTCCTATCTAACAATAGGAAATAAATCACTTTTTCTGTATTGTGGCTGGAAACAAAAATTTTGAAGTTTATAAGTGAATGTTTTAAAATACTCAAATTAAAACTCTTAGAGCATTTTAAATGTTATGATAGATTAAATTTTATAATTTTTTTTCTGGATTTTTCATAAGAAACCTCTAACAATTAAATATGAAGACAGAAATACATGTGGTAACATTTGATAAAAATTAAAAAATAAATAATTATATTTTGTTAAATTTTAAAAGTTGCTTTATAAATCACACCATGTACTAAGTAGTTCTTGAATTAATTTATCCTTTTCTTTAAAGCATCCTAAAGATGTCATACTGGATAAGACATCAGGATCCAAATCATCAACAGATGGTATGATATGGGTCTATAAAATAAATTTTTTAAATTCAGTTAATTAAATTTCTTTTCATTTAAAACAAATTACAATAAATCACCTGAACAGCTTCCTTCATTGGCAATTCCAATTCTAATTCAGTCTTGCTACCACTAAAATTTAATTTAAAATAAATCTTAATCCTTTTTGTTTGTTTTCAAATTATTCATTATTTATATTACTTACGCTGTAACCCAAGGATGACGGGTAACTTCAGCTAACTAAAAGTAAAATAATTCTAAATATAAAATGTTTTCACAAAAAATTTTTATATATAAAATATAGAAATAAGAAATGTCAAACAAATATTTTTAAATGAAGAATAATAATAAAAATTTTAAAAATGTAAGTAAGTTACAAAAATACTATTTTGTTATTTATACTTTTAATTTAAATATAAAATAATGGAAATAATTTAGATATATTTTTGGTTAGAAAATTATAGAGCAATTTTTTGTAACAGCCTATTCTGTCCTAATACTTTTATTAACATCCCTAATGTAAGCTTATTTCAACTGAATTCTACATATCATAAAAGGAGTTTAACTAACATAATGAACTAACTCAGAAGTGTTAATTAATGCAATTTAACAGTGGATGAAGTTAAAAGAATGCAAATGTCCCTCTAGGGTCAAATTTATTAATAATTTATAATTATTATTGCCAAATTATAAGCCCAATGTTATATGGTAGTTGAAGTAGTGTGAATGCTAATGTTTTTGACCCAGTTAATGAGTCATTCTCAGGAATAGACAATTGAAAGTGAAATGCTAGTGTTGGAAGGAAAGAACAAATGAATAGATTCCAATAGAATAAACAAGTGTGAGAGATGGACTATGCCTTTAGTAGTTGATGTGAAAGAGTAAAGAGATATTGCCAGGCAGAGGGAGGGAGACCTTGTTCCTTCTGTTTATACACATGAAATAGTTATAAATTTTGTACCTCTATAATGCTGGCTTGAGATGGTTCAGATGATTTTGGCAACCAGTCAATCTACCTTTTTGCCAGGAAGTTGTGTGTAGGAAGCTAAAAATTTAGTGGCCTCTCCTCAGGCTCTTTCATATTTATGTTCAGAGAGCTTCTGATCAAGGAATCTTTAAATGTATCTGACATATGCCATGTTGATGCCACACTTGTCACTTATGGACAGGATAATGTATACTCCACACACCTTCTGACATTAACATTCCACTTTTGACTGTCCATTCAAGGATGGTCTGTAAACTGGGTCAAAAACATTAGTGTTTTTTTTAAACTTCATCCATTGTTAAAGGTGCTTTAATTAATTCAGATTAAAAGATTAACCTTTTAATTCAACCAAATACAAAGTTCAACCACAAAAATTTTACTTGATATAATCAAAATAAAGAGAAATGAAAATTAGATGTAACTTCAGAATATGCTATAGATATACTTTAGAACAAAAAGCAAATCTTTGGTTGTCAATTTCCAAAAGAAAGCAAAAATCTGAGAATTGAATAAAATTGAGTCCAACATAAGCAGAAAAGTTCAATTACTGTCATTTACTCTTCATCACATTCCCTTTTTCATTGAAAAACTGCTTGAAAATTTCAAAGGTGGCTGTTGACTAGTTTCTGCCATTTTTTCAACAGGAAGTATTCCAACTGCTCTTCAGTATGTGAACACCATCTAGAAATGTTACACTTCAAAATTCACAACATAGTCTTGATTGAATTGAGATCAGGAATACAAGTTAGCCACTGTAAAGTCAGAATTTTGTTTTCATATAATTAAATCAGTGATTTTGTCTTTGTGTAATAGAGTTGTCTTGCTGAAAAATGCACACATGCTGGGGAAACAACAAGCATTCAGATGTCAGAAATTCAATTTACAAAATTTTAACATAATTATTAGCTCTGATAGTGCCATGGCACATACATAAACAACTGACACTATGAGTTGACATACAGCCCCAAACCATTACTGAATTTGTTTTTGAATTCTGAAACTACATTGTTTTTGAATAGCTCTTTGATACGATAATGGTTGTCAGCTTCACCTTTCTGTCAGATCACTCTTCAATCAACCAAACAATATGATATTCAGAATACCAATTCATCCAACCAAATCACATATTTCCACTTTTGTAGATCCCACTTCAGTTGGATTCTTCCAATATTTTGAACTAAATTTAACATTGTTAGGTACAGTTTTTGCTTAGGATAATACAGGCAAAATTGAATTAGGCTAGCTATCAATGCACTATGTTTAGGAATGCTTATGTAAAACATTTTCCTTATCTATTCATTCAGTTATTTCTGTAACAAAGATGTTACAGAAATAACTGAATTTGATGATATAGTGTCTTAGCAGATGTCTCTATTGAGGTATCAGTAAGCAAGAACTTTCATCTTGTCAGTGTCACAAGACCCATCATTACATAATGTTGTATAATTAGGCATATGGCACTTTAAAAGATGGACATCTGATACAATTTTGCACTCAGAATATCCCTAATGATGTTTCTCAATGATTAGTTTGCAAACTTCCTCATTTACCTCTTGGCATTTTGTACAATTTGTTATTTTTTTTAAATATTCTGGTCAGTACTGCCCCACACCCCTATTTTACACAAGTCTTATTTTTCAGTCTGAAATAAGTCTTAATACTTATTTCAGGCAGGTCAATATGTACTGATTTCAGACACTGGTTGAACCTTTCTCACATGTGTTGGGCTCAGTTTTATTCAGTTCTTTGATTTCTGTTTTCTTTCAAGAATTAACTTTTTATGTAAAAACAAAGCTTTGGTTAAAGCTTTGTTTTTACATAAAAAGTATATACATGTATATTTATTTATTCTAGTTACATCTTATTTTCACTTCTTTATTTTGATTATATTGAATAAAATTTGTATGGCTGAACTTAAGTGATTTTGTACTTTAACAAATGTTTTTGATTTAAAATTTTTAAAAACAATTTTTAAGTCATTTTTAAAATAGTCATCATATCAAATAAAAAATAAATACAGCATATAGCATATGTATTGTCTCAATCACACCAGATTTCACATCATTATGTTACTGCTCCAACATTTTACTAATTTAAGAAAGAACAACAAAAGTAGATGCAAATCTTTTGTTAAAATGACATTTTTTTGTGGGCTCTTGCCAGGTGTCTGATTTGTTCTGTCCTCAATTAGATAAATAAAATCCCCAATAAAAATATTTTACTGGCTGCTGCATATCTGCATCTTGTCAACTCTGCCTTGTCCCTCTGACCATCTGAGAGGGGAATGTTTACAAGTTAATAGAAAAAGCTACAGGAAAGGGAGAAAAGGTTCAAAAACCAGATGTAATTTTTGAGTCAATCACTATTTCTCAATATATGAGAACATGTTCTATCTTCCTTGCAGTATTCCTTTTGTTTTAAATAAAGCAGTAGCGAAGTTTGTTTGCTAACTTCTTTTCCTCCTTTATGTGCCATAATGTGTATTTGATCAGCAACCTGTTGTTTGATAAGTTCAAGTGTTGTTTGTGGGATAAGGTTGTTGTATATAATTGTTCTTTTTTGATCGACTACCCTTTGTTCAGTGACAGTGAGGTGAGGATATTGTTGTGTGAATCTATGGTGTAGTTGTTGTCTGTATGCTGTCATGTTTGTTTCAAGTTTTGTGATTGCATAGTAAGTGCGGATGATAAACTCGTTCATTTCTGTTGTCCATTTCATCCATTGGTGTGGTTTTCCAGCCTTTGTGGTCTGTGGATACATTGCCACAGAAACACCAAGGCTAGGTTGATTCCTCACATCTGTTGAGGGCATTGCAGTAGCCATGCTTGGGCTGACGCTGCTTTCGCCACCGGTAACCAAGGGAGACTGCGGCCTATTTTACGAACGTGAGCCTCTGCCTAACCCACAAATGCGGATCTTGGTAACCCAGGCAACGTCCGAGCCAGTATCACACTTTTATCTGGTTACTACCATGATAATTATCTCCACAGAATGTGGGTGTGGTCACTCTTAGCTNTTGGCCAAATGAATAATAATAATTTATATTGTTAATTTAAATAATAATTAAAATTGTTAATTTAATTTGAATGTTTGAAATATGACACACGATAGGGGCGCCTCTAGTGTCGGTTATCAAACGGTTACGGGACGGACGGACAGAAGGAAGGACGGACACCTGTTGAATGGGTTATATATATATAGATAGATTAGAGAGGTTGCAGCCGAAGTTTTCAACGCGAAGACGTTGAAAACTATAACTTATTTTATATATGGGAAAAACCCATATATAAAATACGTCCGACGTACACGTTTTCGCGTTGAAAACGTCGGCCGCAACCTCTCTATTGATTTTGTAGAAGGAAAAAAGAGCAATATGGTAAATGCTGTATGTCAAACTAATAATGACCTGGAACTAATTATTACAGAATATAAGAAAACTGTCAACAAACTAAAAGCTACACTTTGGAGAAATAATGCAAAATTGGCAGATTTACAGGCGCAGCACAGTGGCGTGCCGTGACATTGATGATAGGGAAGCTGTGTTTCTGTAAGAAGCCGAATTCCAGGGGCAATCAGTTAATTGCGCGTCAGTGATGGTCTAGGGTCCATTCGTATCATTTGTTCGATAAGCCAGTAAAAACCGTAGCCTTCTCTAAATGTATTTTTAAAATATCACAATTACATNATAGATAGATTAGAGAGGTTGCAGCCGAAGTTTTCAACGCGAAGACGTTGAAAACTATAACTTATTTTATATATGGGAAAAACCCATATATAAAATACGTCCGACGTACACGTTTTCGCGTTGAAAACGTCGGCCGCAACCTCTCTATTGATTTTGTAGAAGGAAAAAAGAGCAATATGGTAAATGCTGTATGTCAAACTAATAATGACCTGGAACTAATTATTACAGAATATAAGAAAACTGTCAACAAACTAAAAGCTACACTTTGGAGAAATAATGCAAAATTGGCAGATTTACAGGCGCAGCACAGTGGCGTGCCGTGACATTGATGATAGGGAAGCTGTGTTTCTGTAAGAAGCCGAATTCCAGGGGCAATCAGTTAATTGCGCGTCAGTGATGGTCTAGGGTCCATTCGTATCATTTGTTCGATAAGCCAGTAAAAACCGTAGCCTTCTCTAAATGTATTTTTAAAATATCACAATTACATTCTGAATCGCTAGCCACGATATAAGGGCTACAATTAAAAATAAAATAATAAAAACTTAGTGAAATAAAATGTTTGGTGGATATACATACCTGGTACAAAATATTCTTCAATTGTATGAATATACTTTTAAAGAAAATTATAATTAAATATAGCTTTGTAAACAAACGTACATAAAAATAACAAAATCATCTTTACTTTTTAAATCTTAAAACAATCCACTTACAAGTTAGTGAAATAGCTCCTAATGGATGGAATCAGAGACGGCTGCAGTGCGTGCATACACGCGGACTGTCAAATCCCCAGGGTGCCGATACTGGTCAATGTCAAATACCTCTTTTGTCGCATCACTAATATACCTCAAAGGATGCAACAGAGTTGTTGTAGAACTTCTTGCACGGATTTCAACTTGCCACCGAATGTGACACAGCCACCCGGAATTGACCTTTCACCCGGCTACGAGTTAATCAACTGGTCTTGACTTTCCATCCCAATTTACGGACGGATTCTTCGACAACATTCAAGATTCGTTCTTCTACTTCGGTTAAAATGCATAGAACAACGACAGTAGCAAAATCACAACGAAACATTAAGCACTGTTCTCTTGTTTATAAAAGAGCGTATTATGCTATTGTTTAAATGACTAACTGGCCAAAGAAACTTATAATGTTTCGACTTGTGTTCTACTAGTAAAACATTTCATCACAAAATAATGCATTACGAGAGGGAACCACTTCCACGTTGAACTTTAACCAAAAACACACATTGCAGTCAATATATGTTTAAAGCAGAATTATAATTACTTCAGCAGTTAAAATTGTACATGGAAGTTTTACGATTGTATATAAATTTTTATACTTAATAAAACTTATTAAATTTTATATTAACTGTTTAAAGATTCGATATTTATTGAAGTTGCGCAATTTTAGATTAATTTATAATTAATAATATAATAATGTTTCTAACAGTTATGACGGATGACGAAAAAACAATGTACACGATTCATAATGAATAAAAAAAATTCAAATTTACTGAGCAAAATATAATTTTAGGTGCTTTATATAAATACAGTATACATTTTTAAAAAGTTCAAAATATGAATATCAAATTTTAATAACAAATATATATTATTTCAAAAAAAAATACTGTATTATTTATTGACAATAAAAAAAAAGAAACTATACTCACACAAAATAAAAAGAAATTCAATGTGATTTTTGACATTACCTTCCTTTTATGGTATTGTCAATATCTGCTTTTATGATGCTAGTCTTAATTCTAAGAATGTTCGTTAAATTGGAATCACTCAACCTATTTCTTTCAGCAGTTTTGAAGTTTTTAATGCATGAAAAGAATTGTTCACAACAGTATGCACTACCCCACATACATAACAGTTCTCTAGTTATAACACCAGTTTCTAATACCAATTACATCATTATGACATCAAAGTGTATCCAGGAAACGAGAATAAGTTTTACGGCATACTTTACCAAAATAAATTAAAATATACCTAAAAAATTTAGAATGCAATGGGCCACAGTACGGCCCGCGGACCGCGGGTTGGACATGCCTGGTCTAGAACGAATTAATTGGTTTTATATTGATTCATATGGAAATAATTGCCTCAGTTTTTGTTGGTTTCGGATTTCGCCGATTATTTTCGGACGGATTATCGACGAAAACCGAGGTATCACTGTAACTGATAAATGCATGAACGAAGTGTGGAAGTTATTGCTGAAGGTATCCAAGAATTCTCAACGAGAAGAGCCTATCGCTGTATCGTTAGGTTGACCAAACTCAACCTAATCGATATGGCAGGACTAGGAGATGTAGACGAGCAGGATATTGAAGAGTTACTGCAGGTTTCTAATGTGTGAGCCTTATCAACGACGACCTTCAAGAACTGGCAGAACAAGGAAGTCAGGTAGAGCTGGAAAATAGCAATTCTGGAAACGAAGAACCCAAAGAACTTGCTACAGATTTCCTTAGTAAAGTTTTGGTAACGATAACAAAAATCGTTGATCAGATTTTATCGCAAAAAATCAAGAATTTCAGAAAAGCCTGGACTTCATCATAAAAATGAACTTTATATTTCTGTGTGCATATGTTTGTGTTATTTAACATATTTTTATATTAATTTGCATCATAATATAACTTGAAATTAAAGTAAAATCTGTTTATTTTTGGTCGCATGTTCCTCTCTCCCTATTTACTCTATGTTAAAACCACTTCATTTAACTAAGCTGCTTTGTCGTTTAGGAACGCACCCCCCGTGTTAAGCGGGGACTTACTGTATATTGATATGTGGAAACAAAGTTCCTTATAATTTCTTCACAAAAAGTACCATTTAAGATGTGATCCTTTAAGATAAATCATTGAATAATAAACTTTCTATTTTACTTTATATTAATTAAAATATACATCCAGTTCTTATCCACACTTCCATATTATAAATTTATGAAGAGTATGTTCTTAAGTTAGAAAATTATCTCTTAGTTTCTATTTAAAATATAGGAGTTTAAACACAGTATCAAACTTCTTCATACGTGCAAAATAAATTAAATAAATAAATTAATGATTAATTAATTTTGGAGATGGTTGCTTTGTTTCATTATTGCACATATTTAATTGTTTTTATTATTATTTAACATTTTTTTTCCTAACAAAGGATGATACTAGAAAAATAAACGGAGGTCATTAATGGCATTCCAAATGACAGAGTGCATTAAACACACTGAAGCTGGAATTTAAAAGTTTACAAAAAGAACCAGTTGAAGGTTTTTCTGGTGAAGTCAGTCAACAAAAGCGTTCTGTCTGAATGGAAAGTGGCCATTTTTGGACCACCTAAAACTATATATGAAGGAGGATATTTTAAAGTACCGAATTATCCTTTCGCTCCACCGACTATTCATTTTGTTAGAAAAGTTCTGCGTCCAAATGTATATCCTAATGGAAATACCCGCATATTGATTCCTCATCCTCCAGGAGATGATCCTCAAAGTGGAGAACTTTTCTGCGAACGTTGGAATCCAACCCAAAATGTGAGAATAATCTTACTGACTTGTGAGTGTTATTTAGCTTTTGAATGAACCAAATATTAGTTCCAAGCCAAAGTAATAAAACAAAAATATTACTTAATTCAATGTGGAATTTGTATAATATAACCCTGCACTCTTATGTTACTCCCTCATAGAGCTCAATTTAGTATTGATGATTCCCCCAACTTTTTGGCTCTTTCGTCCAGTGGGTATTAAAAAGGCCTTTCTCCATACCCATTCTCTGTTTTAATTAATTAAAAGGCCATATATTCTTAGTAAATAAATTTAGTTTTATATTGTTTTAGATGCAGACCGTCCATTAATTATGTGTAAAGTTTAAGGGAGAGAAATGTGAAAATTACATCATTGTACTGTATATGATAGGGGGTCAAAGCATTGTCTACGTGGACTTTTTTTTAACTAGTATTAGTGGTGTACGAATTTGTTCTTATAAGTCTACATGAATAAACTATTATAAAATATTTGAAGAAATAAATACCTTTAAAAAATTTAAAAAATGAACTATGGTACATGATGTTATTAAGGAAAACTTGGACAAACTGGGACAAGAGGGGGGAGAATAAAAATTTCAAGGAAAATGAGGACGTAATTTATGGACAGCTCCTTACATACAAGTTACGATGCCAAATTTCATTACTTAATCTTTATCCCATCCCAAGATAGTAAACGAAATGGACGCCAACACATACACAAAATTTTTTTGACTTGGGTTCAGGTGGTCTAAACGTAAAAATTTGCAAAAACTTTTGAGTCAAATTTGACATAATTCTGATACTTTCCCTTGTTATGTATAAACATATGTTATACATAACAGCAGGGAAAATAAAAATTATTTATTATTCAAATATTTTTACTAACATGTATAATTACTTATTAATTAACTACTGAGTATTTATTATTTTGATGAAAACTGTTTGAAACTAATGTGTAACAATCCATTGACAAATATACTGTATTCCTTTAACTCTGCCTCCTTTTTAGCACAGGAATATTAACTTATAATGTTTATATAGTATTTAGAAAATGACATTTACAAGGACAAGAACAGCAGCACTAATTGAACAAAGTCTTGTTTTTAATAATAATATGCAGAAGGCTTTATAACAAAAGGGATTGATACTATTTTTAAAGAGTAATTAATTTATGAATATTTTCTTGTTTAAAAAATCATAATTGTTTTACTTGGATTATTTGCTACAGAACAAAGTAGATTTAAATATAAAAATTACAACTGCTGTAAAATAATTTGTTTTATTAACATAAATACAATGAAATAAGCGAACAAATGTAAAACAAGAACACACTTTCTGTTACAATTTAAATTGATAACAGGTGCTGAAATATCACAGATAATTTGAAAACCTTCCATTAATGAATCTGTTTCTAATGAATTAATTCATCTAACAAATATTTTACAATACTCGGTATTTATTGTCTTAAAAGATAATACCAGAAATTAATTATTATAAATAAAATTCCAAAGATAAGCATTTTTCTAACAAATTATTATTATTATTATTATATATATATATACACACATACTTAAGTGAATAATAATAAAAATTTATCAGTATAGCATATGTATTAGGTTTTTCATCTTTATTAGTTCAAATAATTTATCTTATATTTAATTTTAAAATATTTTAATTTTTGAAACCTTACATCTAATACTCAAGTGTCTAAATTTTTTATATTGAAAATACCTACTTTTGGAATTATAAAGCATATAATTCAACATCAGTAATTTCAAACTGAAATTATTATACAACTTACTATAATCTGTGGGTAAATTTTGATAAATAAAACAATCCTACAGTAGTTTAAAATTTAATAGCGTACAGAAAAATCTGAGAACTCAAAAGCAGAAATATCTTTTTCATTTGAAAAGTTACATTTTTCTATTTTTGAACTTTTACTTCCAATGTGGGAAAGCCAATGCTTCCTAAATGGAAAAAAAATTATCAATTTTTCATAAGATATAATATTAGAGCATTATTTTTCTGTTTTATATTATTGCTATTTTATTAAAACATTACTAATATCAATTAATATCTGAATTCAATATACAATTTGCATTACAGTTTATCTCANTATGTAATAATAAGAATTATATTAGTGACTCATTTTATTATTTTTTATTAAATCATTATGAGCAATATTACCTCTATTGTAAGCTGGGTTTCTTCCTGTAAAAATGGCGAAGGATGCTCATTTAAATTAAACCATAATAATGATGAAATAAAAACTTGATTATCCATTTTGTTACTATCATTTAACAATAATCTCTCCATAGATAAAACAGAAACCATTCTATATTTCTCATCTTCAGAATTTTCATCTGGCTGATCACTTCTGTCAATTGATACACTGAAAAAATTTAATGTGTCATCTCTTGAAAATTGAATTTTTACTTTAACCCAATTCCCTTCTGTTATTTTCAAATTTTCCATGCTTCTTTTAGAGATAAAAATTGTGTTTAACAAATCAATCATTTTATTTTCAAACAGTTCAAAACTAGTATCAAAAGCAGGCAACTTTGGTATGATGTTAATTTTAAAAATATTTAATGGTTTAATTGATTTCAAAGCCTGTGGGTTACGATAAAGAATTAACTTTCCTACATAATTTACTATATTAAACATTATTTTAGGATCAATTTGATCAACTTCATTAATACACTTATTACTTTGTGATTTATTTTCATCAACTACTTTAATAATTATTATTTCAGTTTTTATATCAATGATTCCTTGAGCAACTGGATAACATTCTAAAATAAACGTATCAAAAATAAACTCAGTACATTCCATATCAAAATGATGAGGCGAAATTAATAAAACATCTCCTGTCCTGCAAAGTACTTTTTTTTGACAAATTAATAACTGAAATTTAGTCATCCATTTTTCTGTTTTAAGATACTGATAACAATTTTCACTTTTGGTTCCAATTATAACCTTCTGTAGAGGCAAACAATAAACAAACTTGAATGCAATTTCACTATTATTCTCAAAATTATAGTGAATCAGAAATTTTTTCGTAACATATAAATATATCACAGGCGACTTTCTCTCATATTTTTTTAATACTTCCACCGAAACAAATAATTTAGGTTTTTGTTTTAAAACTAAATTATGATGAGATATTACTGCAATAAAAGAATCTGATTTTTCACTGTCATCCGAAATTAAAGATTTCAAAGAATAATCACTAATTCCGACGAAATAAGGATGACTTAAAACTTGATCCTGCACTTTACATAATACTGCTCGAACAAAACCTTCTCGAAGAGACATTTTCAAATAAAATTACTTTGGAGATCGCTTCCCCAAACGTGTATTCAAAAGTTTTTCCGCGAATATAAACATATGATTTCTATCAACGTTGCCAGATGTTTTTAGTTAATTTTAGTAAATAAATAACAAAATATGTTTTATATATATAATACTNAATTTTGATCTTTTAAATTGAAATACCTGATTAAAGGGTGGCCGAAATTTTTCTCCGCCCCGGGTGGCTAACACCCACGGTACGCCACTGCGCATCTGAACTCATCTATCAAAAAATTGGCGCATGGTATGCAAAAGGTTGGCCACCCCTGGTTTATCTCATATAATTTGATAAATAATTGTTAACTTTAATAAACTCATTAAACTATATTACTACATTACCATTTTTCTAATGAAAGCAGCAAAAAAATGAAGGAAAAAAATTCATAAGCATGTAATGAAATTTAAAGTTTTTAAAAATATAATAAAAACCAACTGCTTTACTAAATTTTACTGCTGCTTTATTAACAATCATCTCTCAAATATTTTTGGCAACACACATCTCATCAGGAGATGCACAACTTGTTACTAAAGAGAATGCCAATAAAGGTGTTTACTATCAGGCTGCAGTTTGAAAAACTGTAGCCCTATAAATTCCCACTGTCATCCATCAGTCTGTCCTTCCTTCATCTTGAGAATACAGTTAGATGGATGAAAGTCAAAACCAAATATGGAAAGACTAGGGGTTGGATGCCTCGATTAACTATACATAAAATTCCAATGCAAACCAGAAATCACGTTATTTCAATTCAAAAACGTCCCATGAAAGGAGTTACATACATACATATTCTTTCTACCTAAAATTAGTGTCTTGCCCCTGTACATCATACTGTTCTGTTAGCAATAGAGTCATGCCAGTCATCTAGCTTAGTGGTGCACAAACTAATTTCATCTCTGACCTCCCATTTTGTGTAAAATTTTGTCGTAACAATCCATTGACAAATATACTGTATTCCTTTAACTCTGCCTCCTTTTTAGCACAGGAATATTAACTTATAATGTTTATATAGTATTTAGAAAATGACATTTACAAGGACAAGAACAGCAGCACTAATTGAACAAAGTCTTGTTTTTAATAATAATATGCAGAAGGCTTTATAACAAAAGGGATTGATACTATTTTTAAAGAGTAATTAATTTATGAATATTTTCTTGTTTAAAAAATCATAATTGTTTTACTTGGATTATTTGCTACAGAACAAAGTAGATTTAAATATAAAAATTACAATTGCTGTAAAATAATTTGTTTTATTAACATAAATACAATGAAATAAGCAAACAAATGTAAAACAAGAACACACTTTCTGTTACAATTTAAATTGATAACAGGTGCTGAAATATCACAGATAATTTGAAAACCTTCCATTAATGAATCTGTTTCTAATGAATTAATTCATCTAATAAATATTTTACAATACTCGGTATTTATTGTCTTAAAAGATAATACCAGAAATTAATTATTATAAATAAAATTCCAAAGATAAGCATTTTTCTAACAAATTATTATTATTATATATATATTATTTTCATATTACATAATTATGTCTAATACATATATAGTATTTTAATCTAGACTCGTTTCTCAAAGTGGGCAATAACGCCCCCTGTGTAATCTAGGGGGGCAATAACGCCCCCCTAGATTTACTCTAGTAAATCTAGGGAGCACTGGAGGCAGAGTATTGAACGGTGACCAAAGGCAAAATTGGGGTCACTGAAAGCCGTTCCCTTTCCTCTGTTAAACTGTTAAGAGGAAACATCGCGTTTAATGGTTTCCAGATGTTGAGAACAATGTACTGTACGGTAAGGGCACAAAGTGTGAGATTCATAGAGAAAAGTTTTCCTAAGAATATTTCCAATCCTTTCTCACACAAGAGAAAATGGGTTAGGAGGTGTTGGGTCTAACTTTATGGAACAAAGGGGGAGGTGGATCGAAAAAGTTTGGGAATCACTGATTCTAGAGCTTAGCTCAGTACCTTCTTAGAGTAGTTTTTTAAAACTTTTTCCACCCTTCGGGTACTAATTGAGCTTTTTTTTTTTAACAATACCAATGTGGTTCGAGCTCCGTTATTCGCTCGGCCAGCCCATTGTAAGCCTGGCCGGGCGAGAGACGGAGCTCGACATTTCCGGACGGATAACCCCTGAAAAATTCCTGGGGATTTTCGACCTATCTGAATATGAGCCAGGGTCTCCAGAGCAGAAAGCTGCCACCTTAGCCGCTTGGCCATCCGGTCATCTCTTTGAATAGGTAATAACATATTTTCGTTATTTTCAGCTGCTCTAAAAAAGGTGACCGGATAGCCGAAGCGTCAACCTATCGCTATGGGGATTTATGTTCAAATCCGGGAGAGCAACTCCTCAGAAACTTGTCCCCGCACGATTTTTTTAATTAATACTGTATATATACAACTAGGATGAGCAGAAGTATAAGTTCCGCTCATCGACAAAAAAAATTAGAGGGAACATTGGTGGTCAGAGTCAATAAATCCTCTTGTCTCAAAACTGACTGTACTGTCTATGAAGTAGGGGCAAGCAATAGGCTATAGCGATATTTGAGGCAGAGTGTTAGCGAAGCGTTTTCTGTGTGTCTTGCAGAATTTTGTTCGTTCTCAAAATTTGATCAATCAATTTTTATAAAACTTTGCTATTTCTATTAATTGCGATGAGGAATCTAAAAGTGTAATAAAAGTGTGGCTACACGCCATATTTATATTGTATGTTGTATGTAATTTCATTGTTTTTTTAGTATATATTTCTCTACTTTCCCTCTTTATATCCCTTCGTCTACCCTTCGCGGAATGTGTTCGTTTACCCTTGCATTGGTATGTGGATGACTCACTCCAAAAACAAAGAAGAGAATGCAGGAGGGGAGAGGGCGAACACGTGCGCTATTAGGGGAGTAGAGCTCGCAGGAGAGAGACTGAGGAAGGGTCTGGGGAGAGTACTGTACGTTCAGCATCGTATCGGATAGACGACGACCCGGGAACTGGAAGAAAAAGAACGAACTTTGCGAGAAACAAGACGCATCGACCATTGCAAGGAGCACCAATTATCAAGTTTGGGTACCCTCTGTCCTATCTCTTATCTTCATCTTCCAAACCTTCTGATAAACCTATTCTATTCAATACAGGTAGCCCTCTGTTTACGCCGCAGTTCCGTTCCTACAAAAGCCGGCGCAAATCGAACCCATATTTACACTGAGGTATAGGGTTAGGTTCCACATAAGTGAAAAATACGCAAATAATTTTGTTTATTAATNAATACTTTTAAAAAAACTTTACATCATAAGAATTCAATGTGAGGTATGCGCTTGCAAAGAGCTCATGATTGCTTTTGGATCTGTATTGGAAATAGCAAGCCATAAGTCATCCACAATTGTTTTCATAAAAAAATATAGTTCTATTTTTATAAATAATAAAATTTCATTTCACTATTTTACTGGTACCTGATACTTGTTGAAGAAAAGCCTTATATTTTTTATTGTTAAATAAATTTCTTTAAACTTGGCAACCCCAAAAAATTTTCTTGTGACCCCTCTGGGGGTTGTGCACCACTAATCTAGCTAACTCCTTTCAGGGGAAAAGTTTTGAATTGAAATAATGTGACTTCCAGTTTGCATTGGAAGTTCATATATAATTAATTGGGCCTCCTGCCCCCAAGGTTTCCATATCTGGTCTTGTCTTTCATCTATCTAACAATGTTCTCAAGATTAAGGAAAGACAGGCAGTGGGAATTTATAGGTCTACAATTTTTTCAAATTGCAGCCCAATAAACACAATGATGGTAACCAAGAATTTGACTTTACAGAAATGTTTTTGATTCTGAAATGCAGTTTATCAATAAAAATCCTCTCATAAAATATAAAAGCTATTCATATATCTGTATATACCATCACTATCAAAGTAAGTTATGTATCAAAAAGTTATTAGAATTATAATATAAATGTTAAAATCCTGTTATTATTATTTTCAATATTTCATCAAAAAATGCAACTAACTTTAAATACTACCATGAGAAGTCATGTGTCTTAATGTTAACCAAACAGAATGGTCAATGGTCAGAGGCAGGGGTGTTATTTCCACTATGGAAGGTATGGAAGACTCCATACCTCACATTTTTGCAGGTATGGAATTCCATACCTCAGAACAGAATATTGAAAAAATTATTTATAATTTAATGCAAGGCAAGCCAAGGCACTTCTCTCTGTATGAAAACAAATTTTTTCCTTGAATGTTGACCAATCGAACTCTTACATAATCCAAAGTATCAAAATTTTTCTAACTCTAAGCAATGCATCACCATTTTGTGAAAGCAAGGTCCTGCTTTCACAAAATTCAATACCTCAACTTTTAAAGAACCGACACCCCTGGTCAGCGATGACCTTGAATCTTCATATATTGTTGAAAGCATTCTAAAACCACAACTGTCACATCCAAGGTTGCTCATGACTTCTAGTCACTGTGGCAACGCTAAAGTATGATGCACTTTGAATTTCTGCTCAGCCTCATGTATTGCAATAAAAATATTTCTAAAAAAAATGCAAAGGCTGCCAAATAGACTCATATAAAAAGAGTAAATTTTCAGTTGCCAGCACTAAATTTTTATTTGCTCTAACAACCAAAATTTCACCACCTGAAGATATATAACAGGATGTTAAGACATTGAAGGATGATATTTTTATATCATCCTTCAATGTCTTAACATAGTAGAGCAGGAATAAGAATTCATAAAGAATCAACTTTAAGTCTGCACCTTTTTACATAAATATTAAGCAATTTATTGCAGAGAGTAGAGAACCATGGTTTATGTTATTTGCAGATAATACCATCTCAAATAAATATACAGAAAATTTGAAGAACTAGAAAAGGTTAGTGATAGGTTACAGTATGTGAATTTAAAGATTAGTAGGGTCAAAACAGAGGTCATGAAATTTAGGCAAGTTGTCAAATAATGGAGATTAGATTTCAGGATTAGCTAGATATAAAGATTAACAGTTTCAATATTTGGATCATATTTGTAAGTGGATAATAAGTAAGATTTATTTGTTACAAATAAGATAAACGTAAGATGAGGAAAAAAAACAGATTAACAGATTTCTTTGAGCTAAGCATTCTGATTAGATTAAAATGAACATTTTTTTAGGATGATGCCCAGTTATGGAATAAAGATCCAAATGTTAAGAAAAAAAAAAATTAACTGCTTGCATCTTCCTATAAGATGCAGACAATCTGTGTGATGTAAGAAATAAACTTAAAAAAAATCATCTTAAATCATTAAGTCATATTGACAAGAGTTAATAAAAGAACCTAGAAAATCAGGAACCTGGATGCACCATTTAAGAGAGGTACAGTAGGTCAAAGAAATCTTGGGAACTAGTTGATTAAGTTAGGTTAGATATGTTAAGAGTTGGAAATAAGAGAGGAACTGGATGGTAGTACATTAGATTGGAAAGCCCAAATGATATAACTCAATCTCATTTNGAAAATCGGGGAATTACACAGCAAAATCGCGAATTGTGCAGCGGCATTATTGTGAATCGGCGTAAACCGAGGGCTACCTGTACTAATATCTAGAAATAAGAAACTAGCATAATTTACGTAGTTTAAGGAATTAGTCGATCGGGCCGGACAGGAACTACACGCGCACTTTCCTGTCGCGTATTATATTATTCGGTGGTTTATTAAGTGTGTGTTTTATTCGGTGGATATGGTTAAGCTGGTATCCTTTGTAACCTGCATCAACCGGGCGAGTAAATAAACTTATTGTATTTTTGGTTTATTTAATTTCGTTTTGTTTGTCTACTTCTCGCCCGTTGGTCTAACAAAAGAGAGTACAGTGGGTGATCGGTTAACGAACAGTTTGGAATACGAACAAATCGGATAACGAACACTTTCGCGAAAGATTTTTATGTTCGGAGAACGAATACCTCACAGAACACACACAAGAAGAAGCGACGCAAAATAATGAATACGATTGGTCTTCCCTTGTCTTCGGGCTACAATTCGAAACTTTTCGGAGAGCGGGAGACGTCGACATCGATGCTGAAACTGATATATACTAATCGGATAGTATTCCTCCGAACTTTTTGAAACTTTCCCTTGTAATTCCAGCCTTTTATTTTTCTGACAGAAACAAATTTTTTTTATAATATTTGCGAGGTTGTCGGGCGGGCAATCGTTAAGTTTTGCGTCAGCTTTTATTTTCGAAAGGTGAGAGTATAATAGCAAAATTAGAGAGTGAGCAGATGATGTCTGATGTTGCTGGGTAGTATGGCTTGAACAGGTCTACAGTAAGCCGCAGTTCAATCTTATCTAAGAAAGATACTGTATAATTAAGAAGACTCAAGCAGCTAAAGGGGTAATAAAAATCACATCTGAGAAATAAAGAACATTGAACAGCTCATAATGGAACCTGAAACGGATCTGATGACAGAAGAACGCCAAGAACTCTTGAATGAAGAACACCAAGAAACTCGTCGAGATATGTTTTCTTCTGAAAAAGAGGATTAATGACGATATCTGCTATTAAAGATCTTTTGAAGAAGTGGGAGGACGTCAAAACAACGGTCTTAGAATGGCATCCAAACCAAGTTGAAGGTTAATACGTTCATTGATCTCTACAATTACTCTTAAAAAATCATGAAGAGAAAAGGAATCGACATTAGACAGATTCTTTAACTCTCACAAACGGAAAAAAACATGGCTAATAAAAATGCAAGACTGTATATATGTACAGCAGAGCTCGATTATCTGAAAGAATTCCAGTCGGCAAATTTAAATTTTCGCCAGTGCTGTGGCGCTGCAATCTTTGGCTATGTCTTGGGCTACTGAAATATTTTACGTTTTTGATACTAAATTAACTTCTGAAGTATAATTTTTTATTGTTTTTATATTTTTCAATACATTTATTTTGTTNAATTTTATTAACACATCAATATAATACAAATTTATAGATCAATAAATAATTAAATTTTTAAAAATAACCAAAGTTCAATCAGTTTTATACCCCATTTCCACTTATTCTGAAATGTGTCCCTAAATTGTAAATATTACGATCAGACTAGTTATAATTTCGTTTATATTTACAATTGTAATTCCGCTATAATTCACATATTCTAAACACGTACTGTCTACGGTAGAATCATTTGTAATATGCTAACTGCAACTATTAGTATTTATAAATTAAACTTTCAAAGTTAAGATTTTACTTTTTTGACTATTCGCAAAACATCTTTTTGTATTCAAAAATATATATATAACTCTATATAAAAATTTTATCGTATTGCTTTTAGTGAGTATAAACTAAGCAAATAACGTGAGGCAAAAGGTAAATATAGAACAACTGGTTAGTTTCTAAATTAAAAGTAGTTTCTATTCACCTTGCACTCGACCGAAGACTTCAAAATCCACAGATTTCATTTTAGAGCCCGTGCACACGTCTTTATGACATTGACCATTCCATGTAGTTTCTAAACAATCAAGAAATATAATTAAATTCAAGTAAAGTATAAATAGCAATGCAGAAAAAGAATAATTTAGCTTTGACATCAAAATTAAAACAGTACTAAGCAAAACTTACTGATCAATAGGTTCGAACAAATGTTTAAATTCGACCTCTGTACATTGCAATAAATATTTAAACATTTTTTAAAAATAAAATTATTCATTTATACATTAGTATAACAGCATAATAGCTCCAGCATTATCATGACACCTTATCATTATTATTAATAAATACTAATATATAAATAACACTTATAACAAAATAATAATCTATTATTTCACAATAATAATAATAAATTATTAATTTAATTATTAACTTTTTCTTTTTTAAATCAAGCTTATCGTGGGGTCCGTCCATTGCCTGGCCGAACCCACGATGTTGATCATTGTGAGCAATTGGGCGATTGGGTAGTGAAGGACCCGACCAGTGGCGAATCCCAGGGGCGGGCTACAGGACTTTAAACCCTCCCCGTTGATTCACACAAAAGAAAAAAAGTTAAAATTTGTTTGTTCGAGCTTCAAAACTTTGTTCTTAAAAACACTTTTGATGGCAAATCTGAATTATCGGATTATTGGTAATACAATACACGTGTATTTATTAATTATTCTCAAAATCCAATTAGTATTTTAATTTTTGAGTTAGCTTTCTTTCGGGTATTTCTGGATCCGCTACTGGGCCTGGCATAATTTTTTTTTTATATACTCTTTCCGCCCTGTGGGCACTAAGAGGGCCTCTTAAGGCAGGCCCATTAAGGGTTCGGCCAGGCCCACAATGGGGCTAATAGTACATCAGAAGAGATAATAAATGAACCTCTGATGAAGAAAATACTGTACTCTGTTGTCATCTTTTTTTGAATAATTATGATTAGGACTGTGGAGTCTAAGTCAAAGATAATTCTTGAGTTACTGGAGTCAGAGTTGAAGCCGGTAAAAATGGACTGACTCCAAATCATAATATATTATTTATAATACAGTTTAAATTTATGTTAAAATTTCTTATTTCACAGATAAATTGATTGACCTATTTTTCAAGTTATAATTTTTACATTCAAACAATTCTTTAATCTTGAAAAGTAAGAGTACTGGCATAGAAAGATGTTCCTGATTTTCTTTTATAGTTTATTTCTGTTATATCTTATTACTTAATGTTTTAATAAAAATATAACCTTGCTCTTATTTTTTAAGTTTCATCTTTTCTTTAAGCTTTGACATTAATGAATGTTTTAATTTCTTTAATAAGTAAAATAAAAGATTGTGTTTTGGTTGATTATTAAAAGAATATCTATACACATTTCATTTTGTGGTCTTACTAGTTTGTGGTTATTCATTAGAACCACAAAGCAAAATTCATGTATTCTTTTCAGATATTCTTTTAATAAGACATATGCACATTTTTGAAAGTACCATGACATGAAATTAGTGTTGTTCCTGGATCTGAGAAGTCAGAACATATTGTGGTCAATTTTATCCCTCAGAGCCTAACATATATACAAACAAAATCTTCAGGATTAATTGCATAAACGAAAGTATTTGAACATTAAAATTTTGAGATAAATTTCAAAATCAATAGAAGAGTAAAGTATGATGCACTTTGAATTTCTGCTCAGCCTCATGTATTGCAATAAAAATATTTCTAAAAAAATGCAAAGGCTGCCAAATAGACTCATATAAAAAGAGTAAATTTTCAGTTGCCAGCACTAAATTTTTATTTGCTCTAACAACCAAAATTTCACCACCTGAAGATATATAACAGGATGTTAAGACATTGAAGGATGATATTTTTATATCATCCTTCAATGTCTTAACATAGTAGAGCAGGAATAAGAATTCATAAAGAATCAACTTTAAGTCTGCACCTTTTTACATAAATATTAAGCAATTTATTGCAGAGAGTAGAGAACCATGGTTTATGTTATTTGCAGATAATACCATCTCAAATAAATATACAGAAAATTTGAAGAACTAGAAAAGGTTAGTGATAGGTTACAGTATGTGAATTTAAAGATTAGTAGGGTCAAAACAGAGGTCATGAAATTTAGGCAAGTTGTCAAATAATGGAGATTAGATTTCAGGATTAGCTAGATATAAAGATTAACAGTTTCAATATTTGGATCATATTTGTAAGTGGATAATAAGTAAGATTTATTTGTTACAAATAAGATAAATGTAAGATGAGGAAAAAAAACAGATTAACAGATTTCTTTGAGCTAAGCATTCTGATTAGATTAAAATGAACATTTTTTTAGGATGATGCCCAGTTATGGAATAAAGATCCAAATGTTAAGAAAAAAAAAAATTAACTGCTTGCATCTTCCTATAAGATGCAGACAATCTGTGTGATGTAAGAAATAAACTTAAAAAAAATCATCTTAAATCATTAAGTCATATTGACAAGAGTTAATAAAAGAACCTAGAAAATCAGGAACCTGGATGCACCATTTAAGAGAGGTACAGTAGGTCAAAGAAATCTTGGGAACTAGTTGATTAAGTTAGGTTAGATATGTTAAGAGTTGGAAATAAGAGAGGAACTNTTCTATTCACCTTGCACTCGACCGAAGACTTCAAAATCCACAGATTTCATTTTAGAGCCCGTGCACACGTCTTTATGACATTGACCATTCCATGTAGTTTCTAAACAATCAAGAAATATAATTAAATTCAAGTAAAGTATAAATAGCAATGCAGAAAAAGAATAATTTAGCTTTGACATCAAAATTAAAACAGTACTAAGCAAAACTTACTGATCAATAGGTTCGAACAAATGTTTAAATTCGACCTCTGTACATTGCAATAAATATTTAAACATTTTTTAAAAATAAAATTATTCATTTATACATTAGTATAACAGCATAATAGCTCCAGCATTATCATGACACCTTATCATTATTATTAATAAATACTAATATATAAATAACACTTATAACAAAATAATAATCTATTATTTCACAATAATAATAATAAATTATTAATTTAATTATTAACTTTTTCTTTTTTAAATCAAGCTTATCGTGGGGTCCGTCCATTGCCTGGCCGAACCCACGATGTTGATCATTGTGAGCAATTGGGCGATTGGGTAGTGAAGGACCCGACCAGTGGCGAATCCCAGGGGCGGGCTACAGGACTTTAAACCCTCCCCGTTGATTCACACAAAAGAAAAAAAGTTAAAATTTGTTTGTTCGAGCTTCAAAACTTTGTTCTTAAAAACACTTTTGATGGCAAATCTGAATTATCGGATTATTGGTAATACAATACACGTGTATTTATTAATTATTCTCAAAATCCAATTAGTATTTTAATTTTTGAGTTAGCTTTCTTTCGGGTATTTCTGGATCCGCTACTGGGCCTGGCATAATTTTTTTTTTATATACTCTTTCCGCCCTGTGGGCACTAAGAGGGCCTCTTAAGGCAGGCCCATTAAGGGTTCGGCCAGGCCCACAATGGGGCGACCGGGTAGTGAGGGACGGGGCCCGACATATCCGAACGGACCACCCCCGAAAAATTCCTAGGGATTCTTTGACCCGTCCGGATTCGATCCCGGGTCCCCCAGAGCGGTAGGCTGCCACCTTGACCGCTCGGCCATCCAGCCTGGGCCTGGAATATTTGGAACGGACAACTCCCCGACAAATTCCTTAAATCACCAGTTTGAAATTTATTTTCTTTAATTATGAAATGAAAGAATAATTATTTCTTCACTTACGTAATAACATTACAGTAACATTAATATGAAGCATTTTTGTCAATTTCATCTGAATATTTTAGTGTTTTTACGAGGTACATTATTATTATTTAACAAAATTTCATTGAATTAAAACATATATAAGGGTTGCCCAAGTAAAAAGTGGACGCATGTCAGAGCTAGTAAACATTTATTGCGAATCTAAAAGAAATCTCCATGTTTGTTTAGGCAAAGATCCCAGCGTATCATAAGCAAATCAATGCTCCTTGCTTAGAATTCTAGTCGCTGCTGGTAACAAAATTCTTCGACCATATCTTACATCTCATAAGTCCGACATGAATCTTTTCCCTCGCAAAGCTTTTGTGGAGAGCACGTGGATGGACAACACAAAGAAAGTCGTCTACAACAATAGTTTTATTGTTCTTCGTGCTAGTATACAAATAATTCAGGGGTCCCAACTCCGATGCATATAACTCGCGTAACATATAATGATATCGGAAAGAGAGTGCAACAATACCTCGCGACAATTTTAATCTGTGCTTAACCTATCTTAGCCTAACTTAACCTAATCTATATACTAAATGAGACAGTAGAATTAGGGAAAATATTAATATTAAGAATAAGAGAAATAAAGGAAAGTTTGCTGGTGGGGTACCCGGGTTTCTTCTTTTTCTTTAGAGTCCACTCACATCGATGAAAATGCACTCTGATGATCTTCCGTCCTTCCTGTGATGTCTCCTCTCTTTGTCCCCCTATCGCTCCTTTTTCCTTCGTTACGGCCACCAGGATCTCCTCGCCTGTCCGTCCTCTCCCAACGCTAGCTCGAAAGAGTCTCCCCCTTTTCTCTCCTTGCCTCGGGGCCTGCCTCCACACCCTTGTTTTTCAGTGTAGTTCATAGAAATGTTTCACCACCAGCAGGGGACAGAACCGTTAGGAAGTACGAGGAAGGGTTAAACAAAAGATCGAGAGAACTTAATCCTAGGCTTAATACAAAAATATAAGTATATAAAAAAAAACAACTGGTGTATCACCACACTTTCGTGAGATCCAAAAATGTGAAAGTTGTAGTGTCACTTCTGATCATGTCGTCCACATTGACGATTGATGCAGCGAAGATTACGGTCTGTGCCTGACCTGGTCTCGATTTATCCTAAATTGACTGTCAGCCTTATCTGTAACTGTTGTACCAATTACCACATGTGCTGTTCATCCTAAACAATTTTCACCATAAACGTGCTTCATTCGACTATAGATGTCGGCTATTTCATCTGAATATTTCATGTTTAGTTTCATTAGTATTAAGTAGATATAAGTCTTCCTACTGAGAGCCACTTGGCACTAACTTCTACACTTAGCTTTCGTGGCGGCACTCAATCATTGGTGTTCACTATACTCAGGTTTTCTTTTAGACCCTTCGGGGGTAGGATCCCTCTGAACGTACGCCGTTCAGAGGGATCCTATCTTTTTCTATTATCTATCTCCTCTCCAGTGGCGTACCGTAGTGGGGGCGGCAGGGGCGGCCCGCCCCGGGCGGCACTTTTTAGGGGGCGGCAAAATTTCACAATAAATAATAATAACATCTTGTAAAAATTTGAAACATCCTAAACTATGCTATCGTCCGGACAGTCCGGGAATCGGTTCGCCGTCCTGGTGAACTAGTAATTTTCTTATCGGAGGAAATCCTGCGAAACCTATTGATCTTTTTTTTTGCTTGTACGATTCATTCGCGTTCATATTCACCACTAATATCCAATAGAACTATTTTAAACAGGTCGCTGCACTACCACCGAATTTTTCATTGCTTGTTCTGTGACAAAACTGAATTTTGTTCTTTTAAATTGAAATACCTAAATAAGGGGGCCGAAATTTTCCTCCGCCCCGGGCGGCTGACACTCACGGTACGCCACTGCTCCTCTCTCTCCTCCTTTCCCTCCCCTTTCCCTTACCCTCTTTTCCGTCGGATAAACACCTCGTGTACGGCCGAAGTCTTTCTTGTATGTATGTATGTATGTATGTATGTATGTATGTATGTATGTATGTATGTATAGATGTCGGCACTTAAATTCCCCTTAGCCACTAAAAACCAAACTCCCACCCGTTGTTCGATTCTGGACGCTTGCATCGAAATGAACTTAACATTAATCTGCCAATTACTGGAGATAAAATCTATTCCCGCCCAAGGACTATATACTACAAGGATAGCCAGATTATAGTAGTTTAAAATAGTTTAAAGTCCTTAATTCCCGCCAAATATCTATGCAGCTCGCGCTTCGCCTATGTTAAGCTTACACATCCGTAAGGTAGCCACCAATCGTTACTTTGCATGATGAAATATGATACATGTCTACTCTTCAATTGGGCAATCCTTATATAATATTTACAATGTAAATAACAATTGTAGAGATAGTAGTAATTCAAACACAAATTATTATTGTATTTATTTTCAGGCACTTGGCAATTTTTATCATCAAATTTTATTTAGTTGATACGTGTTGATATTATTTACACACGTTTCGGGCATTTATTGCCCCTCCTCAGCCAACTAAAAACAAAAGTTCATAAGTTACAACACTATAAAATTATAAACAACAAACATATTAGGTATTGTTTTTTAAAAACATACCTTTTTAATTTACAGGTTATCAAGTTATTAAAACCACAAATTTCCATCGCCTATGTTTACTTGTTGTTATGGAATTACAAAAACTTCTTGGCCCTTAAGACACTTTAATCTAAGAAACATACGGTTTCGTATTATCTAAAATATTTTAAAAACTTTTTTTATATGGATTTTCTCTTATACATTTACATGATAACAATACAATGAAGTACGTACCTAATTATCTGTTTTTCACTGTTATAAAATTTAAACAATCTCAAATTTTTCTTATACATTTACAATTAATTTTACAACAATACTAAAATTGACATATTTGTCTTTCATCAAAATCATGCAATTCATGCAAAAAAGGGGGAGGAGAGGTCATCCCAATGAGTTTGTAAAAAGAGGGAATTGCATGATTTTGATGAAAGACAAATATGTCAATTTTAGTATTGTTGTAAAATTAATTGTAAATGTATAAGAAAAATTTGAGATTGTTTAAATTTTATAACAGTGAAAAACAGATAATTAGGTACGTACTTCATTGTATTGTTATCATGTAAATGTATAAGAGAAAATCCATATAAAAAAGTTTTTAAAATATTTTAGATAATACGAAACCGTATGTTTCTTAGATTAAAGTGTGTTAAGAGCCAAGAAGTTTTTGTAATTCCATAACAACAAGTAAACAGGCGATGGAAATTTGTGGTTTTAATATCTTGATAACCTGTAAATTAAAAAGGTATGTTTTTAAAAAACAATACCTAATATGTTTGTTGTTTATAATTTTATAGTGTTGTAACTTATGAACTTTTGTTTTCAGTTGGCTGAGGAGGGTCAATAAATGCCCGAAACGTGTGTAAATAATATCAACACGTATCAACTAAATAAAATTTGATGATAAAAATTGCCAAGTGCCTGAAAATAAATACAATAATAATTTGTGTTTGAATTACTACTAATAACTACTAGCACGGTTTCAAAGTACCAAAATTGTAGAGATGCTAAGTTTTATTAATTTTAGTATACGATGGAGAATTTTTTTTTTTTTTTTGAATTTTGATAGATTTTCCTTCATAAAAATATATTTCGGTATGAATTTTATTAGTTTTTGCAATAAACCGAACTTTGTGAAAATTTATTGTTTGTAATTTTTAAAAACTCTTTCCCTACAGACACTAAAAACACCTTTTTTTCCGGTCCCTCGTAGATTCGGCCAGATTCATAATAGACCGGCTGGGTTGTAGGTTGGACATATTCGGGACACAGAGGCGTAATTACTATTTGTGCAATCTGTGCAATAGTACTGACATGAGAGTAAAGTGGAGCTGGCTGTCATTTCTGACTTAGCCAGTTGGAATGAAGTAGAGAGTGTGGAAAAGAAGAAAGAGGTAGGTTTCGAAGGGGGAGGGGAGAAGAGAAGAGATAGTTCGGCCTGTCACACTAGCCATAATAGCCAAAACTGTGAAGAAAAAACTAATTGAGGAGTTCAATAGACGAAGAAAGACATAGTGCTTTAGCATTACTTTCCATCGAAAATTCAGAAGTGAGAACTGGATTTGTCCAAGGCAGGGGATAAATTTACTGCGCTTACTGACGTGAGTCTATAAAAAATTTAGTAGGCACAGTAAATAGACGTACAATGCACTAATATACTTTACTATTTTCAAAATGAATAAATTAGGGACTCTCCTTAAATGACATCCATACCGGAAGGGAGGAAGGTGGTTATGACAAGTTGGACAAAGACAAGGGGTGGGGAGGGGTTGAACTTCAATGGACGTCCGTTTTATTTCATTAAATTTTATAGTTTATACATTTAATTATTCATAAAGTGATAAAGATTTTGGAGGCATTGAGTCTTGTTGGACGTCCAAAGAGGGGTTACGGAAACTTGGACAAACTGGGAGAATGGAGGAGGAGGAGTAAAAATTTCAAGAAAAATGTGGACGTAATTTATGGAAAGTCCCTTATCACTCTATAATTTTATATACATTAGTCTGTATTGCGAAAAAAAAAAAAAAAAAAACAGAATGCCCAATGGGGGTTCGTTTTAGAAATGTTGCACAGGTCATTCATATGTAGTTATACCACTGTCGGGACGGACCACCTCTAACTTGTAAGAAATTCCTGGGAGTTTTTCGATCGCTTGCATTCAATTTTGGGTCCCCCAGAGCAGTAGACTGACGTCTAGGAAACACGACCAAGCGTTTGTAAATTTTTGTATACAATAAGGTTGTAACTTATATGTATACATACAGTATGTACCGGTGCAATACACTTAAACTGATCAATTGTGATAATTACCTGCAGTTATACTGTATTTTATAAAACTCTAATAATCTTTTAATTATAATAAAATAAATTTATCTTTAATATTAATTAAATGGTTATGTTAGTTTTTTCTCTCAGAAATGCAGGATAAAAATGAACGAATATGAATGACATCAATAAAATGGACAAAAGTAAAATTTTGATAATTTATTTCACTTCTTTAAATAATAAATATTGCAAATTATCAATCAATCCAATTTCAGATCTTGTTCCAGTTTTCAACAATCAAATCCCAGATGCATTTATAATAACTTTTATCTAGAATTTTATTTTCATCAGTGTCTTTAATTGCTGTAGTAGCCAAATGCTTCTTACATATCAAAGGGAAATTTAGATTTTCCCTGAGTTTAGTGCAGCCTCTTGGATTGATTACGCTTTCGTGAAGCATTTGCAAGACATTTCTTTCTTTTTCAAATAATTTAGGTTTATGTAAATTCAGCAATTGCAGATATGGACACAACGAAGGCGGACGATAAAGCGCAATCATCTTTTTTTCATCGTGAAAATCTGTGAAAAGATCTTTCATTGTTGTTTTAGTTTCTTCTTTTATTAGTTCTTTTAATTTTGAATCTTGTATTAATATTTCTCCAGGAAATGTTTCAAACGGCAATTTAAATTTTCTTAATTTCATATCAGATTGAATCACATCAACAAAATCAACATTAGCGAGATTTCGACAACAAATTGGAATTGACTGAGATGAGCACTTTGATTCAGAAGGTCTGTCAGCAGAAACATCCATAACTTTAAGTTTTTCTGAATTGTTTTCATTGACAGAAATATTAATTTCATCTTGACAATTGGACGTGGATTTATTTAAAGTCAGATTTTTATCAATAGATATAGCTATTGTTTTATTAATATTAGGAAAATTTTCAATATTTGAAATCGACAGACCTATGCTAGTTGTTTCAATAAATTTTTCTGGAGAAAATTTTTCAGAATCCTCGTTTATAAGACTGAGTATTCTAAGTTCGTTTCCTAATGGAATTCTTCCAAAGCATGACGTCTTCCTGTTAATGTCTGTTAAATTTCCTGCGCTCTTGTCTTTATCTTTGAATTTTAATTGTTGTCCGTCACAGATGGGGTCAGATTTTCCCGAACTTGTTGCATAGTCAGATCCAGCAATATGCATTTCAAATGTATTCTTTTCAGATATATTCTTTTCGATATCTTTATTTTCTTGAATTTGATTATTTTCTGTTCAAACATTTTGTTGAAACTGTTATATCATCAAACGAAATTAAATTAAATTTTCTCATTATACTAATCGAATGTGATTCTATGACGAGTATATTTAATCCATCAATCAATAAAGAATACAATGATATCAATTTTGTTATCCAGTAATAATAGTCTTAATTTAAAAAATAATTTCAATAACATAAATTCTTATTAAATATTAATAAATTGTATATATTATTAAACAATATGTTTATGTAATGATATTAGATTACATTTAAATATTCTTGAACAATTAAAATAAAAAATAAAAAAAATTCAGTTAGAATTTTTTTTTATTTTTTATTTTAATATATGCTTTTCTGATAACAGGTGGCGTAAGAAAGCACGTGTAGATGTTTAGGAGATTGTCAGATTTGAAAAGTTAAAATGAAGTAAGATTAATTTAATAATAATAATTATTATTATTTCTTCCTATGATAAGCAAATATTAAGTTTTGGTATTCGTAATTGATCAAACTAAATATGATACTTTAAAGTATTTGTATATCCATTATAAATTTTTACTCAAGTTATACAGTGATGGACAAAAGTAATGGCACACACTGTATTTTTGAAAAAATAGTGAAAAATAGTTAGTAAAAAGTAATTGTTTTCAAAACAAAATACATAGTTAAGAACAATATAAAGTATGTTACAAAAATTTAAACTAAAATTACATGTTAAGGTACATGTTAATACTAATTAGAGGTTAAATTCTTCAGAATTCTGGGATAATCTTTACCTACGTGGACTGTCATGGCCGCGCAATGGGACCAACGTTCTAACCTAACCTATTCTAATAAATTACCAAATTATTGGTAATTTGTTAGGTGGGTCCCCATTGTGTGGCCATGACAGTCCACGTAGGTAAAGATTAACCGAATTCCGTAATCCTGCATCTGCAGGTGTATAGGAACACTAACAGTAATTCAATGATCCAAAACGTGCAGTTTAATTTTGTTTATTTTGGTTGATTACATACATAACTAGATGCATTTTGGGCAGACTTATATATTATGGTCACTCATCAGTAACTAAAATTATTAAGAGCTAGGGTATAAGTACAGAATTAATTAAACATAAAAATAATAATAAAACAACATAATAGTAATATCTTGCATTGTATTGAATCAATCATCTCCTTAAATACAAAAGTACACGAACATGATATGGAACATATTACACACCAATACATTAAGCAAAAAATAGTCCCTATTGTTTGCTTAATGTATTGGTACTTATACCTAGCCTAGATTATAGTTGTTTTATTCTATTGTAATAGGTTGTTAGTCTTTAAAAGTGAACTTCATGTTGTGTTTTTCAACTTTTTTATCTCGCAGCATATTATACAGAAAAAATCACATGATCTAAAGTTGTGTTTATAAACATCCTATCACCAAATTACTTGCCACTTAACCTAATTTTTTTTGTTTATATCTTTTTATGAATTAAATAAAATAGTATTCCTTAAAATAACAGCAAGTTACAACAATAGTTATTTAAATTAATAATTTTCATTTACATAAGAAAAGCAGTTAACATTAATTTGCATTTAAAAGTGTCATGATAATTGTCTTTAGAAACCTGCCCAATGTCTTGCTATTTCTAAGTTAAAATAATTAAAATATAGACAATTATACATACATTTTTGATTTAAAGAAAATTTCATTTTAAATGAAATAATTTGGTGTTATAGAAGAATAACTTTGTTTATGAATACATAATTTTACTACATTATGTATATGTTTATTTTAACAATGGAAAACTCATATAATTAAAGAGATTTTAATTTTGACATGTACACTTATAGTTCTTTGGGATGCTTTTGAAAGTAATTTATTTAATAACCTTAAAAATTTTTGTGGCATACCAGTTGAAAATCACTGTGTTAAAAAAAACCACTTTGTGGCCAACAGATTTACTATTCCCTGACCTACTCACATCGAGAGTTGTTGTCATACTACCTCTTGGTGATTTGTGTTCCTTCATGTGTATTTAACAGAATATTTTCTAAAATATTTTTCATATAAAGTAATTTTATGTAGACTGCTTCTTGTTTAATATTTTTCATATTGTATCTATTAAAGAGGAAGTGATTGTACCATTTTTTCAATGTTAAACTTGGGTAATTATTTAATAAATATATTTGGCTAACTTTTATTACTCCTTGTATTATATTTTGTTCATATGTAGTTCTATTAAAATTTTTCTTTAAATCTATAATGTATGCATTCTTTTCAGTTTTCATTGGACAGTTTGAGTGAAAATTTGTTGTTTTTTTTTAATATTACAAGTTTTTTCAAAAGTGGTGTTTGTGAATCTGGTTGGTTCATTTAGGATTGTGATATCCAAGAAATTTAATTTATTCCCACTATCTTATTCGATATCAAACTCAAACTTGGTATTTTTATCTATATTATCTGCTGCTTTCAGAATTGTGCTACTATTGATTTCGTGAGAGTTATAAATTATTAAATAATCATCTACATATCTTAACATAACACTGTACCTGGAGTTTTATTTAGTATTTTGTCAAATTTAATTATAACCAATTCAACTAATTTAGGTCCTATTTTAGATCCCATACTTATACCTTCCAATCATGTAAAAACTTTTCTTGCTATTTCAAAATAATTATGGTCACGAGAGAGTTTAATTAGTTCTATAAGTCGGCTATTGATTTTAATGTTCATGAGTGCATCATGAATTAAATTCCACTGTATACTAGATATGTATAATGGGAAATTTAGGGCTAGAGGATTGTAAGACTAAACATCATAAAGTGACTTCCACACAGGGAGTCTACTTCTCTAAAGTTGATAGCCATATTTTTTTTCATGGCTTTGTAAATTTCTAACTGTTCTAAATATTTAATATATTCCCACAAAGAACAGCTGAAATATTTAGAAGTTAGAAATTTACAAAGCTGTGAGAAAAAAAATGTGGTTATCGACTTAGAAAAGTAGACTACTTCTCCCTCATGAAAGTTGTTCTACCATGTTTAGTCTTACAACACTCTCTCTTCCTGTCATATCACCCTTCTTTTAACATGTGGATGGTAATCATCTATCCTGAGTAATACAGTAGAGCATTGATTATCCGATCCCCGATTAACCGTCACATCGGTTAACCGACCGTTCTAGTCGGCAAATTTCAAATGTCCACTAGTGATGTGGCACTACAATATTTGGCTATGTCTTGGCTACTTTAATATTATTTTTGTTAAGTTTTTGCGTGTTTTAGCTGGCAATACTGGCTTGAACATTGAAGGGAGGCCAGTATTTAAACGAGACTTAATTTTCTAATTATGAGTGGTTGTTTTGTGAGCAATAAAATAATTTTAAAGTAATTTTTAATGATTGTCAATATACTACACCGGGTTAAAGTAAACAAAAAACAACGTACCAGGAACCTGTTGCTGGTGTGCTTCTCAGTAAAAACAAAGCGTTACAAACGTTTTTGAACTTATAAGTTCTTCTTCAGGTAACAGACGTCTAAGCGAATGCCATTCAAATTCAATTCAAATAAGAACACCATTAAGAATTCTATCGCACGTATCGATGGCATCATTGACGCATGCGCCCCTTTGCTGGTCGTAAATTATCGTAAGTTGTTGTCTACGAGCACCTGCCATTCAGTTGACAGGGTGACACAACATACACAAACCACCTTAGATGGCTAGAGGCCCTGTACATATGTATGGCTACACTAAAAGATGACAATTGTATTAACAACAAAGACGAAATCACCCTGCCAACTGCATGGCAGGTGCTCGTAGACAAGAACTTACGATAATTTACAACCAGCAAAAGGGCGCATGCGTCAATGACGCCTCGATACGTGCGATAGAATTCTTAATGGTGTTCTTATTTGAATTGAATTTGAATTCATTCGCTTAGATGTCTGTTACCTGAAGAAGAACTTATAAGTTCAAAAACGTTTGTAATGCTTTGTTTTTACTGAGAAGCACACTGGCAACAGGTTCCTGGTACGTTGTTTTTTGTTTAATTTTTAACGATACAATAGCAATGATTATTATTTTTTTAAAGAATTTGTTAGGCTTAACATCAATGAAAATTCAACGCAAAGTTGGTTTATAGCGATATACTAATATACTAATTACATGGGATATACTAATATACTATACCAGGGGTGGCCAACACGAGGCCTGCGGGCTGCATGCGGCCCACTGAGAGTCATGTTGCGGCCCGCAGAGCTAGGTCAAATGAACGTAAATGTTAACTTTATTGTACATATCACCAAAAGAACATTACCTCATGAGTTATTCGAATCATGTATTTTTAAATTATAGCTAAGAGAAATTTGAAATATCTCTCATTTTTGGAAAAATTCATAGATTTTTAGCTATTTCAAATATCCTGCTATTTGACACTCAAAGTTACTTAGTTTTTTGTCCGACGCTAAGTGATGATAAAATTTAATATGAGACTTCAGCTATATATGTTCTGTGGTCTTCGGTGTTTTCGGGAAGCTCGCAATGCTGTCGGGCTCATACCCATAACTACTTTCAGTCCAGCTTCACAAAGTTCCGTGTTATTCTGTGGTTTCGTTTTACCAATGCATCTGGAGAGATTTTGCAATTGACGTTAAAATACATATTTAACATATTTATAATTACAGTTCAAACTACTTCAACCAAGTAGCCTGTCTACTATATCGATTCTATAAGTAAGTAAACCCTGAAACATTGGAGAAATTCCATCAAGTTGATTTGGAAGAGTTCTATGAAACGTATTTGGACAAGGATAAATATCCTGTGTTTTACAAACATGTTCTGTCGATGGTTTCGCTATTTGGAAACACTTATGCATGTGAACAGCTTTTTAGTCGCATGAAGTACAGTACATCAAATCACAAGTGAGATCGAATTACTGATGTTCATTTGGAAAACTGTTTGTGTATAGTGACATCAGTGGAGATCAATTTTGATGCACTTAGTTCTGTAAAACAAAGTCAGATGTCTCACTTATAAATATTTTTAAATTGTCTAATAAATATGTTTGATTCTTGGTTATGTTTTATTTTCTTCAAAAAAATAAATATACCTATTTTTTGTGTTTTTTTACATTAAACCAGGCAAATGTTTGACCACGATCTCACCTACTGGGAACCAACGATGTGGTTGAAGCTGTAGCACACTTGCTTGTTTACTTTAATTGAAAAAAAAAAAAAAAATTAGGTGCATGGCCTGGCAGGAAATGTTATTTCTGAAATTTGGCCCACCTTCTGAAAAGGTTGGCCACCCCTGTACTATACTAATAATGTATTTTTTTCATTATTTTCGGTTATCCGATTTTTCAGTTATCCGACCAACCTGAGTCCCCAATTGAGTCTCGGATAATCGATGCTCTACTGTACTTCTGTTCAAACTGTTTATTTTAACAGCTGCATTTGAATTTCAAAGGTCTTTTAGCCTGATAATTACTATTCAACATGGGTGAAAATGTTTGCTTTTGTAGTTTCTTGCTGGATATTGGTTTTATGTGTGGTGCTTATTTTCTCAGAAAAGTGTTCCAAACATTCCAATTTTATACGTTTGTAGAAAGGGTTTTTCAGTCATGAAGAATAAATGAACCGATATTAGAAACAGGAGCCATCCAGAGCTGATCAAAATTGAACTACAAATTGTACACAATTTTCCTTTCACTTGTAAGCAATTTTATCAATTTGCAAAACAGGATGAAAAATTGTTATGAGTAGCTAAATCATGAGAGAAATGTCAGACAAAGTAAATAGCATGTTTGTTAATGTAAATGATGTTCTATAAAATGTAATAAAATATTTGATTTGACATGGAAAATCTTCTTTTTTATTTTATCTGAAAAACATGGAAATCCTAGTTGACTAACTCTGTTCTAGATCATCAGTGCCAATTCTTGCATTGTCTGTCATATTGTTTTACTTCAGTTGTACTTCATATATACTGTATTTCACTTTTACTTATCTTTAAAGATAGTGATAAAATAAAATTCTAAAATGAATATCTTTGGCAATTAATTTCCTTCTCCATATTTCTTTATTAATGTTAATTGATACAAAATTAAATTTTTAATCTAGAAATAGAGCCTAAACTAGTTATACTGTAGGTAACTATCTGTTACTTAAACTGTAATTAACTGTTTTTTAATTAAATTTTTCAATAATTGCAAGTGATTACTAAATCAGATTAGTTATCATTACACAGTTGTCTTTGACAATTTTAAAACAATTATTTAAAAAAAAATTTTTTAATTCATAAGATAACTAGTAGTATTTTTCTCTTTTATTTGTGGGCAATATAGATCAGAACATATTATTTCGTATATTGATTGTTATTTTACTCTGCTACATGCAACAGTGTTGGACTTTGTAATATCCTGATGTAGATGTACTGTTACCAGAAAGTGTATCTCATATTCTAAGAGCACTAGCTAATGCTTGTTTATACATGTTCTAGTAAATTAAGATTATTAGTAAATTTTTTTGTTTAATTGCAAAATGATAAAATACAACATTTTTTGTAGGATTAACATTGATGGATTGCTTGTCTACTTTCCTTATGATTATATTTATCCTGAGCAATATACATATATGCTAGAACTGAAAAGATGTTTGGATGCAAAGGTTGGTTAAAGTATTCTTTTTTGCAATTTCCTGATCATTAGATTATGTTATCATAATACATAAAAGTATAAAGTATTTCTTTATATTAATATATATGTTACTGTGAATGACAGATATTTGGCGAATGTCAAGTTTCTCCGGTGAATGTCAGCATTCACACAGTCGTTTAGTGTATGTACGAAACAACTGTGTGAATGTACTGTGTGAACAACTGTGTGTATGTACGAAACGACCAGATACCCACAAAGGATTTGGCAACAGACTGTTGCCTCTCTGTCGACATCAGCTTCTCAGGTGTCGTTTTGACCTCCACCAAAGCTTATCTGTGCTTGTTTACATACACTGGCGACTAATTGTTCTAATGTATAATAATATAACCAAATATTCAGTTTTTCACCGATGTATTTTGTATGTGTCGACATTCACTGGAGAATATCGACATTCTCTAATTTTGCTCTTTCACAGTAACATATATATATATGTGTATATATATGTTACTGTTATTACTCGTATATTATTGATAATGAATAATTAGTTAATGATAATATTTGAAACATCAAAGTATTATTAATATTACAATATTTTGATATTTTAAATAATATGTAGTTAATTTGTTTTCTTTTATCAATTATTTTACTTTTTTACTTTTATAAATAAGTTAAAAATTCAGTAAATAAAAAATTACTTCAAGAAAAACTTAAAAAAAAATATACATATAAAAGTTGCTTTAATGAAATTTAAAAAAGAACAAAGTAAGTAAAAGTACTTTTGGATTAGTTGCCAATTTTCAAATATCAACAATTTAGAAGATTAGAACAAGTGATTATTTATTGTGACATTGTCATAATGCCAGGTTACAATTTTTAATCATATTTTTAATTTATTTCATTTAAAATATATGCTCTCCACTTCAAATTAGTAGTGTCTTGCCCCTGTACATCATACTTCTCTTTTAACAATAGAGTCGTGCTTATCATCTATTAACTGCTTTCAAGGGAAAGCTTTTGAATTGAAATAACATAACTTTTGGTTTGCATCAGAAGTTCATATATAATTAATTGGGGCCTCCTGCCCTAAGGTTTTCATATCTGGTCTCGAATTTCATCTATCTAATTTCATTCTTGAGATTAAGGAAAGGCAGACAGACAACAGTGGGAATTTATAGGTCTACAATTTTTCAAATTGCAGACTAACAAAGAACACTGTTGTTATATTAATCAAACTGATTTGATTCAATTAATGAAATTTTTTTTATATCTTTTAATCAATAATACAAGCATATAAGGGGCTGTCCATAAATTACATCTGCATTTTTCTTGAAATTTTTACTACCCCTCTCCCCTTATCCTGGTTTGTTTAAATTTCTGTAACCTCTTCTCCTGTTTGGATGTCCAACAAAACTCAACTTCCCATAAAACCTTTATCACTTTATGAGTGATAGATACCATAAGTAGAAAAAACATGCAAGAAATTTTGAAATAAATATAAAATGTATAAACTGTATAAAATTTTATGAAATAAAACATGTCCACTGAAGCTCAACTCCCCCATGTCCGATTTGCCACAATCTCTTCCCTCCTTTAAATGTGGACGTCATTTATGGACAACCCTTAAGCATTTTAGCGTTATTGCAGAATTTAATTAAGTTAATTCAAGCAGTTTATGTAAAAATATATGCATATATATATATTACTAAAATTTATTTAACTTTTTTTTTTTTTTTTTTTTTTTTTTTGTAAAAGGGTCATGGTGTTTTGGAGATGCCATCAGGAACTGGAAAAACCATTTCATTGTTATCACTTATTCTGGCTTATCAATTGGTAATTATTGTATTTCTTAATTGAAATTTATTATTTTTTTATTTAATTAATATAAAGAAATAATTTATACTAAAGTCTGTCTATGGAGAGAATTAACTTGGGTATGAACCAATAAGCATCAGCCATTGATTGCTTAGTTTTTGCAAGTTACTTCCAGATTTTTCCTCATTTGTTAAACATGTAACTGTCATTATAAACAGTGTTATGAAAGCTTCACATTCTGGTATTGGAATACAAGAAAGTTTGTTATAGTAAATATATTTAAAAAATAAACTATTTAAACTATTTAATTTTCCAATCTTATGTATTGTAGAAAAATAGATGAAAATTCAAATTTTCTATCTTTTCTGACTTACGGAGAATAAACAACTTTTAAATTCTAAAACATTACATTAATAATGAGATAAAGTTAAAAAAGGTAAAACAAACCAACTTTGCAGAGAGAAACACTTTAATTACTTAGGTATGTCCCCTAAATGGCTGGGAAACTTTTGTCAGCTATATAAGTAGTAACTTGAAATGGAATCCTGTGATGGATAATTGTTGGAATTTGAGCTGTGTACGAATTAACCCTACTGAAGAGGCCAACATTACTGGCGAAATGCATTTAGGGGACATACCTAAGTAATTAAAATGTTTTTCTTTGCAAAGTTGGTTTGTTTTACCTTTTTTAACTTTAATTTTATCTCATTATTAATGTAATGTTATAGAATTTGGAATAATAAGTCAGAAAAGAAATAAAATTTGAATTTTTATTTATTTTTCTACAATACAATTACGTAAGATTGGCTTGTTATAGTAGTTGTTAAATGCATGATTCTTTACAGTTAATACAGTCGAGTCTGCACTCCAAGGGGAAGTGGAAATGTCTTGAGTTATCCTATTTGATGACCAAAACAAAGTTGGAAAAAAAACCACAAAACTACAATTAGGAAAATATGGTAGTGCTTTGTACAGTACATGCAAGTATCTCTCTGACCATCAATCACTGGCACTAAAGTTGGTTTCTACTCCAAGTACCTCAGTGATTTTCATTGCTTTTTGTTTCGGTATCGGCCCTGAAACAGGAAGATTCTATGAACAAATTTGCTTTAGCAAACATACCAGAGCATCTATGACATCTTTGTACAGCAACTTTTTCTGGCATTTTTGAGACAGTTGCGACAAAGACCCAAGAAAAAGTTTCTTAATTTCCTCTTTTTTCTTCAGAATTCCCACCAACTTTGTTCTTGGAAGGTTTTCTTGTTTTGGAAATTTGGCTTGCGCATTTTTATTATATTCAAACTCAGATACAAGTTTGTATCTTTCCTGCAGCATTGTTAGGTTTCAGATACTCATTTCTAACAGAAATGTGAAACAGTTACTGCAAATAATGCATGAATAAAAGTTGAGAAAATGCTAAATGGATTCTGCTGTGACATTAAGCTGTGTGGTGTAAACTCATTTTTTTAGGAGGGAATTGACTTATCAGACATCTAAACAAGTGCGGGACAGAAAAAGTATGTCGATTATCCAGTGGTTACAAGTTAAACGATGTCAAGTAAACCAAAGTTTTTTTAATATTAATGCCTATGTAAGTCAACCGGGACCACAGAAAACTGACTACTTAACTGACAACTAGTTATACCTATGATGACTTATGCAGACCCGACTGTACATGCTATAATTTAAAAAAATTAACACAATTAATGGAAAAGTCATTCTCCATCTAGTGAGAGAAAATAAAATAAAATTCACACATTGCCCAACATATTAAGTGAAAAGTGCTGACATCATTAGGGAATGTGCTGATTGTTTAACTGAAGCAACATCATGTGTGATGATCTTAAGTTGATTCTTTCTATAGACAGACTATAATAGGATTTATTTCTATAAAGTTTTTTATTTTTCAAAAGAATGTAAAAAAATGTACAATATGCATTGTCAAAGAGCTTTAATCACCATTTGTTTTACTTATCCAATTGGTGATAAAAATCGAAAAAAGAACGAAAATAAAATAATATTTTTGAAACAACAACATTTACAAAAAAATCCATGAAAGCTAACACTACAGCAATGCATATAAAATTACAGTTACCAAATAACTAGAATACCAAAGATATTCAATATAAAATAAATTAAAGAAATTGAATTATTGATAACATAAAGTTCAAAGTTTGAATGATGTTCAATTTAAGAATAGTAGTAATAAATACCAGATTAACAGGTAAATTTTAGCATTAATTACATGCAAACATTTATTTACAATTGGTTCACATCTTAGCCAAGCTAAAGACTTTAGTAAAAGCTGTTATATTTATCTCTGTCATTCAAATTGAAATTAAAGCTAATATAGCTAGTCTAAGAAATAATCAAAAATGCTTTTGCTATTTTAATTTTATTGTAGTTCTTACACAAACCAGGGGCTAAAATTTATAATATATTTCATCTAATTCTAGAACAACATTCAAATACTTAAAATATATAAACATTTAAAAATATTATAACATATTTAGTCTTGCTAATTGTTAAGGAAACCAAACTTTCTTTAAAACTTTTAATTGAAAATGTTTTTGGCTCATTCAAGTCAACCTTGGCCACAAAGCCATTACAAACTTTTAAAGTATAGAATAGATCAACGGTGGGCAACCCCCGGCCCGCGGGCCAACTACGGCCCGCGAAAAGTTTCTATCCGGCCCGCGAGATGTTTAGAAGAAATTATAAATAAATATTTTTCGATGTAATTCGTCTAGTTTAAATTGAATATTATTTTCTGAAGTGTTGCGGCAGCAATGACAGGAAAAAATAAGGGAGTCATTTCCTTATTCAAACAAAAAATGGGAGAACAGAATTTTTCTAAATTATTTATATCTCATCGCATCATCCATCAAGAAAATCTATGTGCAAAAGCTATGCAATTAGAAAATGTAATGTCTGTCGTATCCAACTACATAGTGCTGTTTTTATTGTGTTTAAAGTCACTTAGATTTTACAAATAGGTGAGCCGTTCACAGTTCAGCACACGCATTTGTAAAATCTAAGTGAACAGTGTTATAGGGGGGGTCGACTGTAGTAATTAATTTCTTTTTATTTATTTATTTCATATTTGCTAAGTAAAAATTTACAGGTCACAAGGTGTCAATTAACTACTATGGCCCGTGGAAAAAACGTAAAATTTATTCTGGCCCATGTTATAAAAAAGGTTGCCCACCCTTGGAATAGATCATATATAAATATAAAATACACATGCAAATAGAACAAGTATTTCAATGAAAAGAACATCTTATTATAAATTTAAATAAAAAGAACATTCCTCTGTCAATTCAAATAAAGGAAATTAAAACATTTCTAATTAAAAGTTTTAAAGAAAGTTTGATTTCCTTAACAAGCAGTAAGCCTAAATATGTTTTAAATGGTACAAAGTTTTGGTGAATGTAAACATTATAACATAAGGCTTGAATAGAAACTTAGAAATTAGAATAGAAATTAACACAAATTAATAAAAATTTAACTTTATGATAAAATTTAAATAAATATTGAAAGTAAGTTTAAATCATTATTTTTAACCTTAAAACTTATTTAAAGCTCATTGTATATTAACAGATTCAGATTTCATAATTGCAAAACAGTCTCCAAGGATTCAAATCCTTTGCTTTCTGACTTTGTGTTTATTAAGCAATGTGAAGTCAGAAAGCATGGACCATGATCAAAACTAGTAATTATGTTCTCAAAAATTAGGCTGCACTAAACTTAACATTCACTTTTAGAACCACTTATAAAAATTTTTTGGACAAATAAACCTAAATGTTATGTCCTTTGAATCTGACATTCACTCAAGTTCAAGAATTACTCAGAAGACTATTTATTCTCAGATATTTTATTTAAATGTATTTTGGATTGGAGTTCTTGCCACTCCCTCTTCAGTCTATAAACAATTTAATTGTTTTGTAATATACAGTTAAAATTTTTTAACAAATATTAAAATAAATCACTTACAAGAGGCACAGTACAATCTGTAACAGAGTTTACACCAATATTTGGAACTCTCCAACATCAATTAGGAAAATAACAGTAATAATCATTGCATAACTACTTTTATTCTTATATATGATGTCATTCCATACATCATCTATTAACATCCTGCTATTCAAATTAATTAAGTTCTTGTAATTTTTAATGGCTATATGTTCTTTAAATTTTCATAGATATACATCATGTTCTAGAAATAAAATTATAATATTATCTTTATTAGTTTTACAATTATTTTTACTACAATTTATAAACCAAGGTGATTTAGTATTTTTTAACCTAATTAATGCATCGTGTTCTTTTATTTTCCAATATTCTTCCAGTTTCTCCAATATAATGAACTTTATCTGCACATGTATATGACATTTTGTAGATGACACCCAATTTTTCTAATTAATTTTGTTTCTTTTTATTTTGTTTAGTGTATATATATATTCTCTAAATTTGTTTTTAAATTAGCTGCTAATTCTACAGAACACTTTCTAAAAATTTTTTAAAATTTCTCAGAATTATTTTTAATATAGGGAAAGGATATATATTTTAATTCTTTAAATTTTGTTATATCTGTCCATTTTTTTATTGTTCTATTAGGATAACTATTTAGTAAAAAACATCTTTTTCAACTTTGTTTTTTCTTCTTGTCTATTCCTTTTATCTGTTGTACATTTTCTGTAATACTGTAATGAAATTATTCGTTTTAATTTCAAGAGGACAATATGACATAGTTTAAATTATTATAAGTAGTACAATTTTTTTTTCATATTTTTTAAAAGTAACTCCTGTACTGCTTCTTATTATTGTTATGTCTAAGTAATTTATACAACTTCTGTTTTCAAGTTCTGTTTCAAATTGAATATGTTTATTTATGTTATTTGCAAAGTTTTGAATTTTTAGTTCATCTATTTTTTCTGAATCGAATATTATTAAAACATTGTTTACATATAACTATTATACTACCTGGTAAATTAGCTAATTTATTTTCTATTGTATTCATACAAATTTCTGCAAATTTGGATCCTATCATGGAACCCATGCTAATGCTGTCTTTCTGGTGGAAATACCTTTTATTAATTTTAAAATAATTATTGAAATACGTTAACTTAATTAGTTTTTGGATCCAACATTGTATATTTAGTGTTTGTAAACTTTCTTCTATAATTTTCCATTTTATATTGGGATGTCAAATTTATATCTAAGCTTACCAGCTTATGTAGGTGTATGTAGGTTTTAAATATTTTGTTAATTAACTCATCTCTGTAATCCAAGTACAGGATATTGTGTAGTTTCTTTTTAAGGTATTGTTTTAAGTTATACAAAGTAGAATTCTGAAAATCTACTAACAGTCTACATTTTTATTTTGTTTAGTACTGTAAGGTCTCTTTTTATGTGGATTATTTTTATGCGATTTTGAAGTTGTGCAGTTTGTATTTCGTCCAAAAATTTTTTGGACAAACATACATATAGGCTTGTTTAGGAAGCCCGCGTACGGACAGTCTCCAAAAATCGTGGAAAGCTGAAAGCTCACTCCATTTGTTCTGCTGACATATAACGTTTATGGATGTAAAGGACAGCTGGATCTACCTTAATCGCTTTAGTTCCTAGCAATTTTTGATATAAATGTAATTAAACATAAAAAAATACTTAAAACTGAAAAAAACGAAAGAAATGGGTTAATTTTGAAGAAAAAGCTTCAAAGTTTAACTTCCTTTGTCTCGCCCTTCTGTGAAATTTAACACCGATGAGTCATTGTTTACACATCTGGATGACCTTGAACACAGCTGGAGTTGGATTTCCCGGGGCATTCTCATAGACATTGCGGGAGGACAAGGGTTTAAAGTAGGGTGAACACTAGCTGGCCGTATATTTTTAAATATTTTTAAAAAATTTGGAGACTTAAAAAACATTCCAAAAATTCAAAAAAAAAATTCCAAAATGGCCTTAAGGACCGTGTTTTATGTAACGCTATGTAACCTGCCCGAGTTAACTCGGGCGAGGAACTAAATGGGTTTTAATTAACTCTTCACATCCAGATGTCAGTGATTTGTTTTTAGAGTGAGCTTTTGCAATTCGGGGATTCCCCTTGTACATGATACTATCGACAAGTCGCTATTACATCATTCTGAGTTTCGCATTGAAAGGTATAAACTGTAATTGTTTTGAAATTAAATTTTATATGAATTTCTTTCAGACATTCGAAGTAATTTATTAAGCAGCCTATTTCTTTTAATTTCTGCAAACTTTTTTATGCGGTTTTAAGTTAATTTTAACTCGTTGTTTTGGTTTTATGCGATTTTAGAAAATTACGGAACGTATCCCTACTTTTTCAAGGCAAGTAAAGTCTTTTTTTATGCGAATTTTTTATATGCGCTTTTCTGTAGAACGTATCCACCGCATAAAACGAGACCTTACAGTATATATAGTATGAGTTTTGAATCTAATTTTTAAAATAGGTATTCTACTGTTTGATAGATCCAATATAAATTGTTTTTCTTTCATATCTATCCATTTTTCTTCATGGATCTTTTTAATTTCTTTATTTAAGTTTGTTGTTATTTCAGTTCTAGGATCCTTTTTTAGTTGTATGCAATCTTCATTTTTGACCAATTCAAACATCTTGCTTCTTTCCCATTCATTATCAACTAAAATAAGTTGTTCTGCTTAGAATGGATATTCTAAGGACAGTTATATTATTATTTTTTAAAAATTTATTAACTCTATTATATTTTTTAAAATAGTGCTTTGCTTTTTTTATCTGTGATTAGTATTTTTCCTTCTTTGTTCCTATCTATTATTTTACTAATATCTCTTTTAAATTTTCCTTTTAGGTCACTTTTTTTCTTCTTTTTTAATGTTAATTAAGTTTATGGCTTTATTAATTAAATTTATTTCTGGTATTTTTAAAGAAGTTTCTCTATATATTGGAGCTAACGGCTATTCCTAATTTTAGCATATTCAGTATATTATCCAGAATTGTAATGTTAGTTTTATTTAAAATTAACTTACTGTTCCATTCCTTTCTTTCATTTAAAGTTGGATTTCCAAATAGCTTGTGTAGTTTTACGTTTTTTCTTCTTTGATAGGCTTCATCCTTAGTACTTTATATTTCCTTCTTATTCTTATCCTCAATAGGCATAGTTTTTTACTCTTATATTGATTCACTGATTGTAAAATCTGTCTCTCTATTCTTCATATGTCGTGACATTGGATACAGGACTTGATCGACTTCAGTAATGCAAAGTGCTTGGTGTGTATTCTTCTCACAGAAAGCACCTAAAGTAATTGATATCTGTGTTGCATCTGAAATGTTGTCTTCTGAGCTATTGTATATTGGACTCTTTTAACATATTTGAAATAAAAAATGTTTAGTACAAAGCTACAACTAGCAATGTTTGCCAGATATAATCATTCACTTTTATAGCCACTTAAACTTATGACTTATATTTTAATCTGTTTTGTTTTAATTGATATAGAGTCATTATTTTCAGATTTAAATTGTTATCATAAAAATTAAAGTTTGTAACTCAGTTTTTAATTTTATTCTTTCATGAATTGTTGCATATAGCAGGGGTGGCCAACTTTTGTGTACATAAGATCTACTTTTTATCTTAAAACAGTGTCGCGATCGACTTGTCCTAGGTATAGGCTAAGTGGTGAGGGGGAGGTGTGAAATACAAACTATGTTTAAATAGTTAGAAAAGCCACAATTTAATTAAAACATGAAGAAAAGGTACTTACATTTTAAATAGAAGAAAAATTGAAACTCAATGTTGTCACTTTCGGGGACCACCACCCTTCCTCTCTCTACCGTGTCCCGACCTACTTTCTCTGTCCCTCTTCCTGCCTTTCTTTTTTTTCGATTTTACGACCCTTTGTGTACATTTCTTATTCCCCTTTTACAACTATACGCAAATGAATTGCACATGGATTAGGGTTTCTTATTTCCTGGTGTTTTGCTTGTCCCGGGATTTCAGGATAAAAGTACACTGTTTCCCAGAATAAAATCAATTATCAATTCTGTCCCGAGATAGAATTAATTATTTTTAAGATATACAAAATATCATGAAATCAAACGATATAATTATTTTCATTTTTTAAAGTAATTTAGTACGTTTTGTAACCTCCAAACTCATATTAATGCTGTGTAAGATATATATTAAAAATTACTTTTGAATTACGTAGAAATTTTCACAAATAGAAAAACATTATTAAAGTTTGCTGGAAACTGCATACAACAAAAAAGAAAAAATTATTTAAAACGAGTTAAAAATTTAAAAAAAATGAATGTAGATCAAACTTCTAACTTAGAAGATAATTTTTGTTTTTTAAATAAAACTTAATACAAAATATTATTGTAAATTTCTATAAGATTTTAAAAAGCAAAGGATGTCAATACTCCGATTACTCAATCTAATTCTTATTTTAGTAATGTAAAGTCTTTCTACCGAGAATGCTTTTCTGATTCAATTGATGTGATTGGAATTGTGTTTAATGCATTTAAGATTAGACAGATATGCTTTTTTTTTTTTTTTTTCACCTGTAGCCTGGAAGATTTCTAGTTTGTTTTTGAGATTGTAGTACTTCTTTTGCTCTCTAGTATTCTTCATTTGTCTACTTCAACTGCTTTAATAGAAACATCAAGATTATAGCCCGATAATTTGTCAATTAGTTTGTCTTTTATAACCAGGTTTATGAAGAAAAACTTCGTACTTGCAGACATTGTACTTGTTTGTATCCTTGCCCAGTTTGTACAACCTGGCGGTACGCAGTTATTGAAGCTACTGGGCATGGTTAAAAATTAAGACAGCATAAGCACAATTATTCCAGACATTACAGGTTCCGACAAGTAAACAATTTTGAGAGTCCTGCCACAAATAAGCTACGTATTGATTATTGACCATTTGTGACATGCTATAACGAGCAAAAACTTAAGAAACTAATAAGTAGGTTTAAAATTGATAAGTACAAATGTGTTCTGACAGTTTGAGTTAATTATGCTTTCTATTTGCAAAATGTCTTCAACCTTAACACAAAATAAGAAAAAAAGTGAATTTTTAAGAAATTTGTGGGATTTCCTGGATTAAAAAAACAACTGGGATCCCATTTGAGAAACCCTAACATGTACCAACAAAACCGCATCCGAGGGAGGCCATGGAGGACCGATACCACTACAGTTACGTTTACGCGTTGAGTTCAGTTACGAGTGTAACACATTAAGTCAACACATCAGAGCGATCTACCAAAATTACATTTGCGATCAACTTGTTGGTTACCCCTGGCATATAGCATTCAATAAAATTAAATACTATGTGATTTAAATAACAAAATGATTAAAATTTAAAATCACTATTTTAAAGAGTAAATAATTATTTTATTTACTAGAGCAAACTCTAATTTATTTGTAATACCAAACTTAAAAAACTGACTTATTGGAGTCATCATGTAGTAATACAATCAAAGTAAACAAAATTAAACTTCTCTTGAGAACTTTCAAGTGTTTATCTTCAGGGTAATTAATGTTTGAATTTTGCGGCTCAAATAACAGACAAGATTACTAGCAGTTTTAGCACTGTTTAAAAGTTGAAAAAATTCTGTTCTAAGAACTATTTCTATTTGTTTTATAAATAATATCTTCGAAGATGACTTAACATCCAAATAGTGCTTGGGAAAAGTTTAATTTTGCTTGCTTTGATTGGATCTCTATGTTGACTACAATAAAGTAGTTTTTAGTTTGATGTAAATAATTATCTTCTTATCACTTACATAAATTAAATTTTAGCCTCTTTATTATTTTAATTGAAAAATTCAAAAAATTCACGCAAGAATAATTATACAAGATAGTATATTGATAAAATATTATTACACTAATCTTGTAATGAATTATAATTTTATAATAATTTTTTTAAACAGGAACATCGATCTCAAGTATCAAAATTAATATATTGTTCTAGGACAGTACCTGAAATAGAAAAGGTAGAATTAATGAGCTATTATTGTTTAATATAAGATTATAACTTTTGCTTATGCTATTTTTGATAGTTGTCATAGATGTATAAAGTTCTTGATCTAAAACATTAGAATGTGCAATTATAAAAAGATATAGAAAAATTATTGATGTTATAAAGAATGTTAATTTAAAGTTATTTTATTATATAAGGAATAGCATTTGTTTTTATCTTATTTTAAAACTGTATTTAGCTGTGTAATATTGACAATGACATCTAACAATTATATTGTACAGGTAACCCCGTATAACACGGGAGTTACGTTCCAAAAAATTGCCGTGCTATGCGAATCCGTGTTATACAAAACAAAGAATTAGTACGAAAAGGGGGGTTAGGTTCCAAAAATTAAAAAACATGTTGTTAAATCCTTATTTAAATCGGATTTATTATTCTTTTTTTTCATAGGTAAAATGCTTATTTATTATTTAAGTAAATATTTTACCAGAGGATTATTCATTTTATATGATGATCTTGGCATGAGCATCATCAACTGGTAACAGTTTTTGGGTGAGTTCGTTAATAGCGGTCACTCTGCAACAAGAGTGCACTGCTGTTTGTAGGCATTTAGGAACAACAGTGAAAGAAAGATGGCGGCTCCCACACTATCAATAGTATTGTGTGGAGGAATCTATAATTCTAAAATGAGCTTTTAGAGGCAAAAGAAGGTTCCCAATTGTAAAATTTAACCATTAAATGAATTATTTGTTGAAAGAGCATTCAAAGTAGCCACGAAAACAATTAGAATGCTCGCACGGAGGTGTAAAAGAATGCACCCTTTATTACATTTTATGTTGTACGAGGGTTTTTTTACCCAATTTCCAAACTGTGTTAGAGTGAACCCGTGCTATATGGGGGATGTTCCCAATTCTCGAACCATGTTAGAGTGAATCCGTGCTATAGAAGTGCCGTGTTATACGGGGGTTACCTGTAATTTAATGGGCATAAGTAGCTGCACTCAGTTAAAGCTAAGTAACATTAAAATTCTCTTAAAAATTATTTTTTTTTTCAAATAGTTTAAAATGTATAGCAATCATATATTATTTATATATGAGTGTGGACATTTAGTGATATTTAAGAATGAGTAAGTATCCTCATTATGTACTATGTCACTTAGTTGTTAGAAATGATACTTTGAGACCTAGTTATATTAAGCAACACTTTTCAATCTGTAATTTAACTTTCAGTTCTGTTATGGTTAACATTCTACAGAATGTCAATGTGATTCATCAAATACAACATTTTGAAGTTAAACCAAAGAAGCTTTTTGATGATAAACTTTAGTCTTTGAAGTACATGAACCACTATTTAAATACAGTAGAGTGTTGTTTATCTGAATCAATTGGGGACTGGGGTTGTTCGGATAACTTAATTTTTGGATAACCGATTACATATAAAAAAAATATATTAACCTATCCCATGTTGAAATTTTTCTCCGTTGCATGTCGCTTTGTGTTGAATTTTTGTCAATGTTAAGCCTAATGAAAATTTTTATAATAATAATCGTGGCTATTGTATTGTTAAAAATGATTTCTTTATTTTGTACAAACAAAATAAATATATTGAAAAATATAAAAACGAAAACAATTATACTTTAGAAGTTAATCTAGTATCAAAAACGTTCGATTCAGCACGACACACAGTCCTCAGAAAAACACCACACAAAATTGCCAGTGCTGCCAGCTAAAACACACACACCAACAAAATAAAATATTGGAGTAGCCCAAGACATAGCCAAAGGTTGCAGTGCCACAGCACTAGCGGAAATTTAAATTTGCTGACTGGAACGCTTTCAGTTAACTGGCATTTCTGTTGACTGGCTTTCGGATAAACAACGCTCTACTGTAGTTTGATAGCAATATCCTATGAAATGTTATTGCTAATTACAACATACACTATTGTTGTTGCTTCAAACACAATAAGTGTTATAAATTAAGACACTTGGCGGGCTTTCTCATCTTTATTTAGGTGATACGTGTGAAAAGTTACACGTTTCGGGCTCCTAAGCCCCTCTTCAGCCAACTAAAATATTAAAAGAGTATACAACATATATAAAAAATACATAAGTTTTGCAGAATTTATAAAAATATATTGATCTAATACATACCTATGGATACAAGTCTTACAAATTAAAGTGACATCATCTTATTCTTAAGTTTTTTCATTACATCTCCATTACATTATACGTCACAGACATCGCACATCGCAAATGCACTATGACAAGTAAGCATACTGAACAATGTCTGATATGAAATATTATTCACCTTCACAACCTGGGGTACAAGTATTATTAAAGTGGTACTTAATTAACTATACTTCCCATTCTGTATGTCACTCATAAATTAGTTTTGTAAAATCACTACTACCGTTGGTACTCATTCACAATATACAATAACAAATTTACATATCTGACACCTATTACAATTTTACAGTTGTATGTTATTGTTAAGTTATTTAACATTTTAATATTTAATGTTATAAATTATTACATGGACTATAATAATAATACAATTTCTTGAAGCTGGTAAACATGATTAATATAAAATTCTTAACCAGTTTTCACTTATAGAAATGCTAGGATTTTTATTTATACTGTTTTGATTATTTCTATACTTTATTTAAATTTTCTTTTATATGTATCTTTTTCTCTGTATAAAATATCTATATTATTTTTATCTATATTACAGTGTTCATGAAATGCAGAATTTAGTCTTCAAAATTTTAAATCGGCTATATGTTCTTTCAATCTTACTTTAACTTTACGTCTAGTTTCACCTATATAAAATTTAGTATTTTCACATGTGCATGGAATTTTATAAACTACATTTTTGCTTTCTTCTTTTTTTTGTTATATTTATCTTACTAACTTGTTTTGCATTTAATCTAGAATGTAGCTTTTCATATGTCGGTACTAGTTTTACATTAATTTTTTTGACTTCTTTATTAACTTCCTCGTACAAGCCTTTTATGTATGGAAAACTAATGTATTTTATGTCCTTTTGTTTAGGATCTATTCTTATTTTTTTATCTATTTTTTTTGGCTGTTTCTTTTTCCCAAGTGCTAAGAATTCTGTTTGGGTATCCTGTTTGGGTATGTTCAATTTGTTTAGTATTTATACTAGTTCTATTTTTGATCTTAGTGTATTTCATATAAAATATATTTTGTTTTATATGAAGTGGTATGTTAGAATTGTAGTTAACGGTAGTTAATTTATAGCAGTTTATTGTGTTTGAAGCAACAACAATGTTTAAAGCATGGTTTCATATCATTAAAAGAAAACATACACTATGCTACCAAAAATATCCGGACACCTATTATTCTATCTTGTCTTGTCTCACCTGTATGATGCAAATGCACTCTACCAAATACTATATAAAGGAGGGCACAGGTACTAGCAGTGTAGAGACAGTGTATTATCAGAATGAATGAGCACAAGGAGTTGTCTGTTGAAAAATGATATGATATTCAGAGCCCATAAGTTTGATCATTCAGTCTGAGAGATTTTTACCTTATTGAACATGTCCTAGTCAACTGTCAGTGAGTTGTTGTCAAATGAAAATATCATGGTAACATCAAACCTTTCCCACAACTTGATATGCTCAAGAAACTGACAGATTGGGATCAGCAAATTCTCAAGTGTGTTATAAAACAAAATTGTCAGACATCCTTACTAACCACTTGCAAACAACTTCTGTATGAGCTCGGGAATACATACTAGCAAATTGTTGCTATAGCTCATATGCCATAGATTAAATTTTCAGTGCTTATTGTTATTTGGAATGGTGCAAGCAATACCATCTGTGGAGCAATAGAAAAGTATTTTGGGGTGATTAATGAAGATGTGTGATGTGAAAATCTAATAGGCATATTTGGACCTTGTGGATGCCTAGTGAACAGTATTTACAGGAAAGTGTCGTGTTGTCTGAAATTTGTAGGTGGTAGCATGGTGGTCTGGGATGTTTTTCCTGGTTTGGAATGGCTCATTGGTTTCTGTAACTGGATCTTTATATGGTAATGCTTACCAAGACATTTTAGACAATTCTGTTCTTCCCATATTGTAGCAACAGTTTGGATTTGACTTTTTCCTGTATCATCCAGCACCTGTTCACAAAGTAAAGTCCATATCTTCATGTTTGAAGACATGGAGATGGAAGACTTGACTGGTCAGCTCAAAGACTCGACCTTAACACAAATGATCATCTTTGGGTTGAGCTGGAGGAATAACTGCATTTTAGACATACAGTGGTACCTCGGTATACGTCTGCTTTAGAATATGTCCAATTCGGAATACGTCCTGTTTGGACGAAACAAATTTTGCTCGGTATACAACTTTTGTTTGGTATACTACGACTTAATTCAATTATATGCACCATCTATGAAAAAGTAGCACTATCGGTGTACTAGACCAGACTAGATGTTCATGGTCCACTGTTTATAACTTTGTTAAATTTCTTCTGATTTTAATTTGTAAGTAAAATTTTATTATTTTTATTAATCACGAATCGCAAAAAGGCAAATGAAAAGCAACAGAAAACTAAAAAAAAGAAAAAATGACTAGAATTACAATGGAACTGAAAAAAGAGATTGTTGAGAAATATAAAGGTGGCACGCGTGTTCGAGATTTTAACCCCTTTTGAGCCGCCCATTTTTTTAGAATTTTTAATTAAGCATAAAAAATACTTAAAACTGAAAAAAAACGAAAGAAATGCGTTAATTTTGAAGAAAAAGCTTCAAAGTCTAAGTTTTTTTGTCTGTCCTTTCTGCGAAATTTAACACCGATGAGTTATTGTTTACACAGCTGGATGACCTTGAACACAGCTGGAGTCGGATTTCCCGGGACATTCTCATAGACATCGCAGGAGGACAAGGGTTTGAAGTAGGGTGACTTCAATCTGGCGGTATATTTTTAAATATTTTTAAAAAATTATAATTTTTATTGAGATTTCCGACCCCCCCTAATTAATTAAACTTCTATATAATAAAATCTATTAATTAAAAAAATTAAAAAACTATCGGAAGTCGTTTTTGACATCAGAAAGCAGCTTTAAATAACTTTACCGAAGGAAAATCGGTGCGCTACAACTTTAGAATGATAAATTAATTTTGATAAAAAACTCCCATTAAAAAAACATTAAGCCTTAATCGAGCCTTATCAAAGGCTCATTAAAATCGCGATAAAATTTTTTCGCGTGCGCAAAAAATTCTGAAAAAATTTGGGGACCTAAAAAACATTCCAAAAATTCAAAAAAAATAATTTTTTTAAAAGTGGCCTTAACGACCGATTTTTACGTAACGCTATAAAACTTGCTCGAGTCACACTCGAGCATGGTACTGAAGGGGTTAACTGTTGCATATTGTATTCTGAGAACGATGATATCAATGATCGTGAAAAAGAAAGACATTATTAAATCTGCTAACGTTGCGAAAGGGGTTAAATCAATTTCTAAACAGAGATCGAAGACATCAGATTATGTTGAGAAAATGCTTTTGCTTTGGATAACTGAAAAACAGTGTGCTGGCGACAGCGTATCAGAAGTAATTATTTGCGAGAAAGCTAAAAAGATACATGCTGATCTCATGAAAAATCAAGCAGGAAAGTGAGATGTTTAAAGCCAGCCATTTTTTTTTTACGTGAGAACGGATTAATCATTTTTACATTACTTCTTATGGGAAGGGTTGGTTTGGTATACGTCCTATTTGGTATAAGTCCAAACATCAGGAACAGATTAAGGTCGTATACCGAGGTTCCACTGTACTTGGCTGATTATCTCATAGTTAGCTATTACATGAGGAATGGAAACAAATTCTAGCAGCAGTTTACCAGTAAAAAGCCTACCTGAAAGAGTAATGTCTATAATAGCAGTAAAAGGAGGATTTGACTGTATTGATGACAATGTTGAATTGGTGAGAAACACTAGAAAGTGATGTCTGGACACTTTTGTCAACATAATGTATCAGAGAAACTCTTCTGAAGCTATTATAGTTAAGTGCAATTGATGTATTTGTTGAACAATGAAAGAAAAAACAGAAAATTAAAATTTTTAGTTGTTAAAATTAGAAAGCAGTAATCTAAAGTATATTGTTGATCAATAACATTTAATTCTTATTTGTGAGATTGTTAAAATTATATATTATTTATACATAATTCTGTGTTGTGCACTTGTGTAAGCATCTGTGTTTGTATATGTTAGTTACTCAGAATTAAAAATTGATGTAAGAAAATACTAATTAGCAGTTGAGAAATGCTAAAAAAATTTACTTCATAAAGAAAACAGCAAAATATATAAATAAAATAATAAATTTAAACTTGAAAAAATTTTTTACAATTAAAATTTTCATTGGACAAACTAAAAGTGCCCTCTTTCATTGTCCCTTCATATACAATCAGGAAATAACAATTTTACAGCAGAGATGACCTTTATTTGGGGGCTACTACTCCATCTTAACATGCAAATTGTTACAAAGTTTCCTCGGTACTCTTTGGGATGTGTCATTTTCACTACTTTTTTAGCAAAATTGATACTTTATTTTGTATTTTATACATATTGAAATAAATATTTATAAAATAATATAAATACAAAAAAAAGTTCTACAAAATTAGAGAATTACAAAGGAAAACATTCTGCAAACATTCACTGTATCAAACTGGTGATATGTCATTTAATATTGCTGCAAACATTTCGTTTTTGGAATGTTGTCTGCGCCACATAAATTCTATTAGATATGAATCTAAATGGTTATGCGAAGTTCCACAATGAACTTTATTCCTCTATTTTGCAATCTCCCACAATATTTCTATATTCTGCATATGACAGCCTGTATTAGAGTCCACAAAGTTATACTTATGGTTTACTTGAAAATATTTGTATCCAGTTTCTACTAACTTGTCTTTTTTATAAGCTTTTCATCAGTCAGAATATATTATGTTTCCTTCTTTAATGTTGGTCAAATTTCCTTCTTCAGTGTTTTGGCAGAACAATCATGTATGGCTACTAAAAAAACACTCTTTGGTAATCTGGTAGATTCTACTGAAAACCCACTGCTGTGGAAGAACGTGCCCCACATTATATTTTCTAAGTGTATATACATTTTTGTCTATCTCTACTATTTTATTTTTACCACGTATTTTTACATTAGGATGACAGATTAAAGAGTTTGCACATACCTCCCGCATATAGTTGTTCCAATCTACAGTTTTGCTGGGATTGATTCCTATCTGCATTTGGCAGAAATCTCCATAGATTAATTCCAAACACTATAGGTATATGAGGTGTACAGCATTCAAAAAAGAAATGCATGTTCCTTCAAACCAGTTATTACTTCTAACACCCTTCTTTTCAAGACAGGATCGGGTATGGCATCTCCATTTGGGACTTTGGAGAGGCAAAAATATAATGTCATTTTATGTTTATGTGCACAGTATCTTTCACTATGCAAAATTCCTTTTTTCTTGAAAAAAAACGAATAGTACTTTCTTCATCATTTGGTAGTTCACAAAGTGTAAAATCCATTATAGTTGAAAACAAAAAAAGCACATCAAAAAGAATTACTAAGCACATTGAACAAACTACACAGTTTCATACACTATCATGTCTATCCATAAATGTAATTCACATAATCTCATTACATTAATGACACAAATATGAGTCGCAGTATTATGCAAAGTAAGATGATCATAAATTAAAAATGCTGATTTTAAATTTTATTTATTTTCTACTTGAAAATCAAAAATAAATTAACATTACTTAACACGTTAAGTACAAAATAAACAAGATGTGAAAAGTTTCACTTCGACATTTACACTAATGTCGAAATATGCTAATATTTTTTGATATAAAATGTGTTTTAACTGTCATTGTTTAAATACATAATTGACTTTTATACTTTTTTAAACAATCTTAGAGAAAAGGGAAAGTTTTCAACCTAATTAACTATATATAAAATTTAATGTATAATAAAGTAAATATTAGAATGTAAACATGAATCAGATTTCATTGATTGACTGGCATCCTGTTAACTGAAGAGTACCATTCCCTCTTGTGGCAGTATACACATTTATAAAAATTATACATTTAATTTAGTCGGGACATAAGTATAAACTTTGAAAATCTTTTTTACAAATCAAACTTTTTATTAAATGTATAATTTTTATAAATGTATTTGACACTGCCAGAGGAAACTTTGTAACATTTGCATGTTGAGGCAGAGAAGTAGCCTCCAAATAAAGGTCATCTCTGCCATGAAATTGTTATTTCCTGATGGTGTACAAAGGGACAGCGAAAGAGGACACTTTTACATTCATTCAATGAAAAGTTTATTTGTAAAAAATTTTTTCAAAGTTTACACTTATGTCCTGGCTAAAAAACTTTTTAATAATAAATATACTTTTACCTGATGATGTCTATTTTCATATAGACAAAAACATTAGTAAATTTTTTTCTTTTCACAGTGCTGGTGTTGGCTTTATGCATTGTGTGAATTTACTTTTAATTTTCTAATTTTATAAACAGCTAAATTAAATTATAAACTAAATTAAATTTATATAGTTATATTAGACATATGTTTTATTTTAGGTTTTAGAAGAATTAAAGAAATTGATAATTTGCTACGATAAAGAAACTGGACGAAAACTGGAAATCATTGGATTATGTCTTACATCTAGAAAAAATCTGTGTATTCATCCACAGGTATTTTATTATATAAATAAAAATTATTTTGAAATAGTTTATAGATTACACAAGTGCATAGAATGAATAACCACTATCAAAAACATACATAGTTATTTAATTTAAAAAAATAATGAAAACTGAAAGATTTTTACTTTATATTTTCATGATACAGAGCTGTAAATTTTATTAAATTCATTGATATTAAAATTATAATTGTGAAAAAAAATCACATACAGTAATACCTCGACTTACGCTACCCTGACTTACGCAAACCCGGACTTACACAATTTTCAAATCTCATCAATTCATCTTTTGTTTGAGCGCCACTCATCTCTTGATTACTCATTCCCCCCACACTATTGTTTGGCTTACATGTTCGGACGTGTTGCGCGGAATCGACACATAGCTACAATTTATTTTGTGTTATTTATTTCTGTGTTTGTTATATCTATAGAGACTCGAGAGACTCTATGTGGTGATTTCTTGTAACCGTGAACGAATCAAAAGACGAGATAAGATTAACGAGAACATTTATTAGCTTACATACATCCGATTTGTATTTTACACAAATTGGGAAATTATACCCCGACTTACACGAATTCGACTTAAACGGTTATTGCTCGGTCCCACCTATTGCGTAAGTTCGGGGTATTACTGTATTAATAACTTTATGGAAGTTTTTAAATATTAAAAAATTTATTTTCTTCATTTCAAGTTTATTATTTTTTACAGTGTAAAATATAAATTTATTTTGTTTGTAAAATTAGGAAACAAAATTTTGCTGAAATGATTAGATGTAAACAAAATATTTGTCTCTTTCTAAACATTTTTCTATATTAGTTTGTTACTGTTGTTCAACTATAATTTGACATAAAACTTGTTTTGAGGAAAATGAAATTATTTCTATTTGTATTGATAATGAAATTATTACAGTTACAATTAAAATTTCATTATAAATATAAATATAATAATATTGAACAAACATTAGCAGCAATGGGATTCCTCTTACAGTTTTTGATTTATACATAACAATCTGAAAATAAGAAATTAAAATAGCTTAAAAAAATATTTAAATAATTTTATTTAAAGTGGAATTAAATCGTTTAATAAGATGAAATTAATACACAGAAATGAATTCTACACATTTAAGAAAAAATATGTGTTTGACATTTTAAATATTTTAACATGCATAACAGACAAATATTTTAAAAATCTTAAGTATAATTTCTAAATAAAAATTACACAATTAAAAATAATTTAGAAATTTTAAAGAATTTAAATTTAAACATTGTTTACAATTGAAGATTATCTCATAATAGAAAGATGACTGCCTAGANTCTATAGAGACTCGAGAGACTCTATGTGGTGATTTCTTGTAACCGTGAACGAAACAAAAGACGAGATAAGATTAACGAGAACATTTATTAGCTTACATACATCCGATTTGTATTTTACACAAATTGGGAAATTATACCCCGACTTACACGAATTCGACTTAAACGGTTATTGCTCGGTCCCACCTATTGCGTAAGTTCGGGGTATTACTGTATTAATAACTTTATGGAAGTTTTTAAATATTAAAAAATTTATTTTCTTCATTTCAAGTTTATTATTTTTTACAGTGTAAAATATAAATTTATTTTGTTTGTAAAATTAGGAAACAAAATTTTGCTGAAATGATTAGATGTAAACAAAATATTTGTCTCTTTCTAAACATTTTTCTATATTAGTTTGTTACTGTTGTTCAACTATAATTTGACATAAAACTTGTTTTGAGGAAAATGAAATTATTTCTATTTGTATTGATAATGAAATTATTACAGTTACAATTAAAATTTCATTATAAATATAAATATAATAATATTGAACAAACATTAGCAGCAATGGGATTCCTCTTACAGTTTTTGATTTATACATAACAATCTGAAAATAAGAAATTAAAATAGCTTAAAAAAATATTTAAATAATTTTATTTAAAGTGGAATTAAATCGTTTAATAAGATGAAATTAATACACAGAAATGAATTCTACACATTTAAGAAAAAATATGTGTTTGACATTTTAAATATTTTAACATGCATAACAGACAAATATTTTAAAAATCTTAAGTATAATTTCTAAATAAAAATTACACAATTAAAAATAATTTAGAAATTTTAAAGAATTTAAATTTAAACATTGTTTACAATTGAAGATTATCTCATAATAGAAAGATGACTGCCTAGAAAGCAATTAATATATTCTCAACCTTTTAAGCAGCAAAGCAATTTTTAATTACAAACATTTTTGGTCTTATTAAAAAACTGTTTTTAGGTTAAGAGGAATTTTATCAAATACTAGCTGTTACCCGCGACTTCATCCATGGAGGTTTTGCAAGCAAACCCCATTTACATTCAATATTTCATTAACCATAGTAATTGTTATATAACACCTACCGCTGAAGAGGATTGCCGAGAATCAAACAAACTATTTTCAATTTGATCAATTTTCTGGAACGTTTACAATCGTTCTATAATCGAACCAATATGCAATAACAAATTCAAACTTAAAATGGTTGGAACATTTTTAAAATCGAAATAGATAAAAATATTAATAACAATTTCTGAAATGTTATCAATTTAATACACCTAAGTACTCAATGAAGACTAAATGTAGTTGAAAACAAAAAATCGCATCTAAAATAGTACAGTAGAAGCCGTTTTTCTGGTTAAGCCTTAATGCTCTACCTCTCCCCCTGCGGGAGAATTTCGAAAAATCCCTTCTTAATGTGAATTCCCATGGCATACCCTACTAAAACGCATATAAAAATAAAAAATTGCATCCAAAATAGTACAGTAGAAGCCGTTTTCCGGTTAAGCTTAATCCTCTACCTCTCCCCCGCGGGGGAATTTCGAAAAATCCCTTCTTAGTGTGCATTTTCATGATGTACCATAACTGTGTACCAAATTTCACCTCTTTAGGTTCAGCGATTTGCTCTGGGTGATGATGAATCAGTGAGTCAGTCAGGACAAGCAATTTTATATATATAGATTATAAATTCAACAGTTAAGAACGCAAGAAAAAGAATGTAAGTTTAGAGAACACTGAACATTTCAAATTGAAACAAAAAATAATAAAATACCATAAAATAACATAAATAAAATAATATAAATAAATACCAAAAACAAAAAATAATGTATAAATAAAGATAAATAAATAAAAAAATAAAAATAATAAGTTACAAAATATATATAAATCACCCATATGTGCAATGAACAAAAGTCATAAATAACTATAATAAAAAAGCCTTGAAATTGACAAGTTGCCAATTTTGAAAGTAGATGCATTTTTTTATATTTTTAGTATTTATTTATGTTGGTTTGTTTATTGATGTTAATTTACAGTATTTTGTTTTTGTTTAAATTTTAAATATTTCTTGCAGTTGCTTCATGTCTAGTTGTTTATCTCCAAGTTTTATTAATGGCTATTATTTTCTGCTATAATACTAGACTTATTAGACATATTGTAATGGAATTATTGATTGTTTAAGAAATTATCATCATGTTCAAAATGCATTCCCTGTGTAAAAAATGAGTTTACATAGGAAATTTTTTACACAGGGAATGCATTTTGAACCATTTCTGTCTCTCATCAGCCAAATTCATGATGACTACTATATATATTTTTTAAAAAACCAATAGGCTAAACCATTTTTCATATACATAATTAAATGTTAAAATATATACCACTACACACTGGGATATATGGAACAACAGACACACAACAAATTTCTGGTGCATATAATACAAAAATTGAACCCCTCACAAATGTTTTTCCAACTCCTGAGTTCTTCAGTTTTACAACAGAACGATTACCCATGGAATGTTATCAGAACAAATGTTTACAGTGGAACCTCGCTTAACGAGCACCTTGCATAACGAGTGTTTTGCATAACGAGCAAAACAAATTGTAAAAAATTGCTTCGCATAACGAGTGATGAGGAGAGGAGAATTCTCAGATTGTGTGCATGCTCCATCAGTCTGTGTTTAGCACTCGTTTCGCTAGCATCTTAGTATTGCTTGTGATCACATATTTTTCCAAACTTGTATTCACACATATTACTTTTAAACATCAACAACCATAGCCAGTTATATAATAAACACACCAAACGATATGCCAAATTTTTGGGCTATGTAAAAGCTATAATTAAATAATAGAAATTAATTAATTTGACTAGAGGCAGGCAGTTATGCTGCCATCTCGTATTAAATTTAATGACCAATTCCAAATTAAATTTTAGAAGTGTCTGAATTAACTATTTATAATTATTAAATTTAATATGAGATGTAATCATAACTGCCAACCTCTAGTCAAATTAATTAATTTTTATTATTTAATTATAGCCTTTACATAGCCCGAGAATTTGGCATATCATTTGGAGTGTTTATCAAACATATTATCTGTGATTTTTTTTTTTGTTTTCTGCAAATCAAATTCTCATTCCAGGTTGGTTCATTCTGCTCTAGAAGAAAAGATGATGATGATTCACACTTCTTAACAATGCACATTGTACAATTTTTTTTGAATAAATGTTATACATAAAATATTTGAGTATTTTTTCAGAGTGGAATGCATTATCGTATTTTACATTAATTTCTATAGGAAAAATTGTTTTGCTTAATGAGTGTTTTGCATTACAAGTATGATTCTGGAACAAATTATGCTTGTTAAGCAAGGTTCCACTGTATTTGTAAAAAGTTTTAAAACAACATAATTTGAATGACCTTTAGAAACTATAAATATAAAATTTAATGCTACATAGGCATTGTCATGTGCATAACAATCATTCAATTAACGACTATAATGTGTCAAATCATGTTTGACACATTATAGTTGTTAATTGGAACAATAATATTCCATCAGGTAACCATTCTGTCACACCTAAAGAACTTGAAAGGAGTTGGAAAACACTTGTGAAAGTATTCTATTTTTGATTATACACACTGGAAATTGGTTCTGTGTCTGTTGTTAAAAGTTAAAACCATTAAAATTACATTTTACACTTCTAACCATTTTCAATTAAAAAGCACCTCTCCTTTGTGCTTTGGAATCTAGTAAATTTAAGATCTGCTAAATCAGAATCCATTAAATTGAAAATACAGTCAAACCTTGGTTTACAAACTTAATTCAATTTAAAAGTTGTTCAGAAACTGATTTGTTCTCAAATCAAAACAAATTTTTCCATAAGAAACAATGTAAATTGGATTAATCTGTTTCCAACCACCAAAACAAAGCTTTTTTTTTTTTTACCTTTTTAGTTGCATTTCATGCATAAAATTGCCTACAAATGCAATATGATGTTGTTATATATAGCATAATCTATATTTATATCCATTTTATATATATATTAAAAGCAAAATCACTGCAAACTGAAACAAAAACTAACACTTTACAAAAAGTGCTATAGAGACTTGACTCTGCCAGGATGAAATATAACCAAATCAAGCAAAACAGACAACAAGTACCTTATCCACACTTACTGGAATATTATGTTTCAATTGCTTTGATTTTAATTTTAATTTTTAATGTAAATAAATAAATTAATTTTGATTTTATTTTTAATTTTAGTTTCAGTTTTGGTAGAAAAACCAAAGTTTTAATCATTACTTTATTATTTAATTTTAATTAACTGGCTACCTAGTATTAATAAATATATTAAACATTAATATTATAATATATAATATATTATTTAATTTTAATTAACTGGCTACCTAGTATTAATAAATATATTAAACATTAATATTATAATATATAATATATTAATAAATTTTTGTTATTTGAGTTAAGCACCTTTAAATATGAATTATTGGATGTCATTTATATTATGCAAATGTCAATTAATGTAGTTTTTATTTATTAATTTGATTTAAATTGAATTGTAACACATACCAAAAATCAGCAATAGTATCTTACCTGCATGCACATTGAAATCTACTTTGTATAACAATATCATCAATGGTTCGTGTCATGACATTTAATGATACATGGCAAATCTCAGCGCCACTACTGAATCAGTAGTCTTGTCGCTGATTGGTCGGGCCATTGACTTTCTTTAACATAGGAAGTATAGGAAGTTGACCATTGGTGGCCGGCTCTGCTGAGTTGTTGTTTGGAAACCAATTTATCTTATGTAAACTGCAGCAAGTGTGGTGTTCAAAATTTTGTTTGTAAACAGGGGCATTTGAAAGTCAAGGTTTGACTGTATACTGTATTTGATAAGTAATTTTTATTTAAATTATTTTATAAAATTTTGGTAATAATATTTTAATTATTTCATTTAAATATTTAAAATATAAACATTTAATTATTATTTTAGGTAAATAAAGAACGTGATGGAAAGATTGTTGATGGCAAATGTTATTCTTTAACTTCTTCACATAAAAGACTAATGCATAAACATGATCCAACAGTTGAAATATGTTCATTTTATGAAGTAGGTTAATTACTTCAATCTATAACTTTTATTTGTATGAATTCATTTTATATTAGTTTCCTGTGAATACAAATCTTTTTTAAAAAAATCTAGTACAAAAATTAAATTTGATTTTTTATTTCAAATAATCATTCACTATTGATATCTAGGATTTTTAATTTCAAATTCATTCAAATTGCTTAAAATAAAATTTAAAAATTCATAAATTCATAATTTTAATATTGTGATTTGGCATAATAAATTGAGCTAAGTCAATGTCTAGATATTTTTTACTAAAATTATTTGCAGAAACTTTATATACTAGAACAAGTGTGATATATTTGTTTGCTCATAAGCACTTTAATTTTGAAATTAATTACTGCTATATACTATATTACATCAACAATGCTATTATATTATAGTATATTAGCATTATCATTCAAGTTTTAGTTAATGATGATTTTGATCATTTTCTTGAAAATATTACAAAATTTAAACAACTATATAAAGTGAACGGGCATATTAACTTATAAGGCCCTTTTCCAATTAAACATTTTATAGTTTATTGTTAAGTACCAGGCAATATATTAGAGGAAGTGGCTACTTATACATACTATATGTATTGGCTGTTTTGGTATATAATTGGCTGTTTAAATATGTGTTATTTTTGATTTAATGAAAATCTTTGTATCACCACAAATGCAAAGATTGCTATATTGTACAAACAACTTAGATTGATGAAGACTATTGAGTTGACATGCATTTGTAAAAAATAGATGTGAATAAATATTGAAGTATGAAGTGATTCCTCATTGTGTATGTATGAGCAATGGTAACCCAACACAGTTAAGTTCAATTAACAGCTTGATTCAGTTATCTTACAATGCTCTAGATATATATTACCATTATATTATAAAAATTTATTGTAATTAATTAATCTGTAATTTATATTTTGATAAATTAAAAATTCTTCTATTTTAAATTAAATGTTAGATAATGATTATTTTATTATCAAATACTATTATTTCAAATTAATAGCAATTTGATGCTCATGGTAGAGAATTACTATTGCCTTCTGGTGTGTATAATATTGTAAGTATTTATTTTTACCTAATACTAATGAATATTTTGAAAATATTATTTTAATATATTTAATATAAATATCTATATAAAATTTTAAAGGATGATTTAAGAGAATATGGAAAGAAGAAAGGCTGGTGTCCGTATTTTCTAGCTCGCTATGCTGTATGTATATTAAACTAACTGTTACCATATTCAGTTTCTTTATATGAATAAAATGTTTTAAAATATCAATAACAATTTGATATCTTCATATTACATATTAAGAGATATATGTGCTGCTCACTTGCCAAATCGATTAACTCCATAAAACAAAAAGTGGAGAAAAGTGACAAAGTAATATGTATTCTTTTTTAAAATTCCTTGTAAAATATAAATTCAAATAAACATTGTAGAATGTATTATTGTAGATGTAGCTTTTATTTAACGACATATAAAATGTATAAGATAGCATAGATATGCTGTAATCGTTATTATTATTACGATTTTCATGTGATTGATGGGAGTTAATTGATTTGGCAAGTGAAAAACATAATAACATCAAATTCAGTCTTTACATTAGTGCACATTTTTTAATAAAGATTTTTTGCAAAAATGAATAATAATTATTCTGTTACTGTTACAATGTTAACAGTAACAGTATAGTTAATTTAAACAAAATAATAATAATTTTGTTTAAATTGATTATTCAGCAATATAAATGATGTCTTCTTCATCAGCTATATTTAAGGTCCCGTCTTGTTGATTTGTTCTTAAATTTTTATAAGAACTGTGTTTAATAGGAGGAATGAAAAAAATTATTTTTAGTTTTATCCATCTTGATATAATGGGATTTCTTTTTTCTAAAAACAATTGTCATCAAAATTAAAACAATCATTTACTATTCCTGAAGTATACTTACTTCTGTGGCAGTTGGACTGTAACGAACTAATTTCTTTTACTTAAGTTTTGTTATGAGATAACATTAAATAATTTACTGTTATCTACAAAGCACTAGTCAGTGCACACTGCAGCATTGCAATCGCAGAGTGCCCTAGTGGATTAACATTACAGTATGGAGTTATTAGATTGGCTTCTGAAATAAATAAAGTTTTTTCTGATTGCCAATAAAATTTTGTCATTAAGTGGCATTGATCCTTATTATTAGGAAAACTTATTATGAATATAAAAAGTTATGAGTATATCAAGTGCTTTCACACTAAAATTTAAAAATTCATAAATTCATAATTTTAATATTGTGATTTGGCATAATAAATTGAGCTAAGTCAATGTCTAGATATTTTTTACTAAAATTATTTGCAGAAACTTTATATACTAGAACAAGTGTGATATATTTGTTTGCTCATAAGCACTTTAATTTTGAAATTAATTACTGCTATATACTATATTACATCAACAATGCTATTATATTATAGTATATTAGCATTATCATTCAAGTTTTAGTTAATGATGATTTTGATCATTTTCTTGAAAATATTACAAAATTTAAACAACTATATAAAGTGAACGGGCATATTAACTTATAAGGCCCTTTTCCAATTAAACATTTTATAGTTTATTGTTAAGTACCAGGCAATATATTAGAGGAAGTGGCTACTTATACATACTATATGTATTGGCTGTTTTGGTATATAATTGGCTGTTTAAATATGTGTTATTTTTGATTTAATGAAAATCTTTGTATCACCACAAATGCAAAGATTGCTATATTGTACAAACAACTTAGATTGATGAAGACTATTGAGTTGACATGCATTTGTAAAAAATAGATGTGAATAAATATTGAAGTATGAAGTGATTCCTCATTGTGTATGTATGAGCAATGGTAACCCAACACAGTTAAGTTCAATTAACAGCTTGATTCAGTTATCTTACAATGCTCTAGATATATATTACCATTATATTATAAAAATTTATTGTAATTAATTAATCTGTAATTTATATTTTGATAAATTAAAAATTCTTCTATTTTAAATTAAATGTTAGATAATGATTATTTTATTATCAAATACTATTATTTCAAATTAATAGCAATTTGATGCTCATGGTAGAGAATTACTATTGCCTTCTGGTGTGTATAATATTGTAAGTATTTATTTTTACCTAATACTAATGAATATTTTGAAAATATTATTTTAATATATTTAATATAAATATCTATATAAAATTTTAAAGGATGATTTAAGAGAATATGGAAAGAAGAAAGGCTGGTGTCCGTATTTTCTAGCTCGCTATGCTGTATGTATATTAAACTAACTGTTACCATATTCAGTTTCTTTATATGAATAAAATGTTTTAAAATATCAATAACAATTTGATATCTTCATATTACATATTAAGAGATATATGTGCTGCTCACTTGCCAAATCGATTAACTCCATAAAACAAAAAGTGGAGAAAAGTGACAAAGTAATATGTATTCTTTTTTAAAATTCCTTGTAAAATATAAATTCAAATAAACATTGTAGAATGTATTATTGTAGATGTAGCTTTTATTTAACGACATATAAAATGTATAAGATAGCATAGATATGCTGTAATCGTTATTATTATTACGATTTTCATGTGATTGATGGGAGTTAATTGATTTGGCAAGTGAAAAACATAATAACATCAAATTCAGTCTTTACATTAGTGCACATTTTTTAATAAAGATTTTTTGCAAAAATGAATAATAATTATTCTGTTACTGTTACAATGTTAACAGTAACAGTATAGTTAATTTAAACAAAATAATAATAATTTTGTTTAAATTGATTATTCAGCAATATAAATGATGTCTTCTTCATCAGCTATATTTAAGGTCCCGTCTTGTTGATTTGTTCTTAAATTTTTATAAGAACTGTGTTTAATAGGAGGAATGAAAAAAATTATTTTTAGTTTTATCCATCTTGATATAATGGGATTTCTTTTTTCTAAAAACAATTGTCATCAAAATTAAAACAATCATTTACTATTCCTGAAGTATACTTACTTCTGTGGCAGTTGGACTGTAACGAACTAATTTCTTTTACTTAAGTTTTGTTATGAGATAACATTAAATAATTTACTGTTATCTACAAAGCACTAGTCAGTGCACACTGCAGCATTGCAATCGCAGAGTGCCCTAGTGGATTAACATTACAGTATGGAGTTATTAGATTGGCTTCTGAAATAAATAAAGTTTTTTCTGATTGCCAATAAAATTTTGTCATTAAGTGGCATTGATCCTTATTATTAGGAAAACTTATTATAAATATAAAAAGTTATGAGTATATCAAGTATGCTCACACTAAAATTACAAAATTTCGAAATGTGGTGTTAATCGATTTGGTTTGTGAATGGCTCATATAAGATAACATTATTTTAAAAATTATATTAATTAAATGTGTAAATATAAAGTAAATTGAATTTTATTAACATAAAATGAAAATTGCAGTTTGGTTCTAAATTCTTAAAAATGTATTTCTAGTTATTATGTATAAACCTTTCAGAAAAATATAACAAATAATAATTTTTATAATCTTTTTGGTCTGTTCTAAAAAACCTCTAATTACAGATTTTTTTAGATTAATTTATTTATGAATTAACAAAATAAACCACTTTTTAGTTTATTTTGTTAATTTGTCTTCAGAATTGTAGTACAAAATTAAAATAAGACTATCAATGATTATTTCATAATTATTTCTAATAGATCTTTTCACAAAATTAAAAAAAATTTTTGAGTTGGTTAATTTTTGATTCAGCATATTTAAAGTAAATTTAAATAAAGAAATATAAAATTTCAAAAAAATTTTGTAGGAGATTTGTTTAATATTACAATCATATCAAAACGTCTCTGAAGAGCTATTGGGAAGTCGTCTGTAAAAAATTTCACAACTTTTAAGGGCAAACTCCTTTATTCAATATCTTTTTTATTCTAGTAGGCATGCATGTTATCTCAAATTTGCCCATGGAGTTTAGAATATTGAAGTCTTAATTTATTTTTTTTTTTATTAGGTGTAATGAAAACCATAGTGCAATTTTTTTCTTCCTTGTCTTAACTTTCCTATCAACTAGATTTCATTGTTGTTGCTTTCAGATTTTAGCCTTTAAGACTTGTCATGTGTTTAGTTTTTATAGATTAATCTTCATATTTAGTAAAGTTTATTTAGACATTTTTAGGTAAGTGTTATTAAACTTTTTTTTCAACTGTAGGTAAATAATCATTCATAAAATGATGAATGAAATTTGGTGTTATCTTGGTACTCAAACCATTTGGTATTCACACATAAATATTTGAAAAAATTGCTCAGTCCTTGATTGAACAAATGCAACCCATTAGAGCAAATTTTCAATTAACAACATAATTTTATTTTGTCATACATGAAAATTTTTTATGATAAAAATGAAATTATGAAAAAATGAAGATGTTGCCAATACTTCTGATCAAGATTAACAGAAAAGCTTAGATCACTATACTTTGTAAAAAGAAAATGCCCTCGTTTAACTAAAATTAATATTAACATGTAATTCAGTACTTTTAATTGTGATTATTAGGTAATTATTGATTGGAAATACGTTATTGATTGTTTTAATAAACACATTTTTCTTAGTAAGAAAAAAGGATAGCATACTTTTGTTAACCTAATTTTATGTTTTCCATTAGTCCTGTGTTTTGTATAATACAGATTTGCATAACACAGCACTTTTTTGAAACTATCATGTTATACAAGGGATACCTGTACTTTTATATGAAATGATTTTTAATATCACATTGAAATATATTTAATTATTTTGAAATATATTTAAATATTTGACATATTTATTTTGTTTAGTTTGTATAAATCTTTAATTTTTAGTGTATTTCAAAGATTTATATTTATTTTCTTTTCAAGTTAATATTTAATATTTAGTTAACAGCTAAATATTAAATATTATTGTACACAACTGAAGTGGGATGAATGCATATTGGAGTCAATAAAATTGAAATGGTAAAACAGTCACCTTAAAGTCATTTGTAGTAGTTATGATAAGTTTGGTTTTGAGGCATATTAATAGCCAATTGAAAATTTAACATAGCTATTGAAACAAGAAGCATTTTATACTACAATTAATATTTACTGTTTATGCTCATGTTTTATTAGAATTTATAATAAAAGAGCAAATTCTGGATTATTTTGAATGTTTTGTTTTTAAATCTACTATGTATATAATTTTGCAATAATTTATCTGACAGATGAATCAATGAGCCTAGAAAACACTTAGTTATAATGTTTTGTTTTCATTGATTCTATTTAAATAAAACATTTGGAGATTTTTTTTAATGACTGCAATTTTTTTAAGATNGTTTTTTATAACAGTTCTATCAAAATATTTCAAAGTTTGAATTTGTTTGTTTTACATCAGTCACATCAGTTAATTATGAATGGAGTTTAATTTAAGAAATTTTAAAATTGTCCTGCAAGGGACAGCTGTATAGTCTCTATAATTAAACTCATTATTACTAATTATAACTATATCATTTTCTCAAAGAATAGTTTTCAATATGAAAGAAATTGTGTATTAAAAATATAAACAATATTTGGGATTAATGGATTAGGATCATGACCACATTATTAATAGAAATGCTTTGAAAACAAAACATTTATTGTTTTACATTGTTGTTATTCAAAATTCCAAAAATTTTGCTTTATATTTTAACATGTCTCAGATTATATTTATTTTTACATTGTTTTTGCAAGTTTTATCTGTAATATGGTCCACCATGATTTTCCCAATCGTAGTTTTCATATAACCATACTAATCATTTTATAACTTTTGATCTAGTGACTGAACATACTTTTGAATTTTAAATTAGGATTGGAAGCATTGTTGATGCCCCTAAAAATTAAATCCTTTTTCTCCTAAGTCCTTGTTACATATAGAATCTATCCTTTGGTTATTGCAGTTTTACTGATTTCAGTTTTTCAGAATTTAACTTCTATGGTTGGTACAGAATGCCTATATATATACATATTTGACTTTTTAATATTTTTTTTCAGATCACATATGCAAATATAGTAGTCTATAGTTACCATTATCTGCTTGATCCAAAAATAGCTGATGTTGTTTCTAAAGAAATGAGTAAAAACTCTGTGGTCATATTTGATGAAGCTCATAACATTGGTATGTAACAATTTGATTAATTTTTAATTTTTATGCATAAAAAAATTATGAAATAGAAAAAAATCAATTTAAATTTGAAGTTTAAAAATTATGTATAAGTTTGCCTTCTCAGTTGTTATGACAGTCAAAGATTGGCATAACTACTATTAATTTCTTTTAATTACATTTATAATGATATTATATCAATATTATGAGAAATTTTCATGTACTTCTAACATAAAAAAACAATCCAATTTTCAAACCAGCAAATAATTTTAAGATATAGATGAATATTTTCAACCTATTAATAGATGTTTGAAAATAAGGTTGTTTTTATGTTATTCCTCACATCCAGTTTTTTGTATTTTTTGAGAATTCTATCTAACTGAGCTGAAAGATGTCATGATAAAGTTAGATAAATCATTTAAAAATTTTATAACAAAATAATGCTATATTATTATTTTCATGTATATGTGTATTTAAATTCATTAATTATCAAATTTTATATTAATTTAGGAATGTTTTAATTATAATACTTAGAAATTCTTTTGGTTTTCATAATTATAAGATGAATTTTGCACTAATATTAAATATTTTGGCTGTATTATAAACAGCTGTTTTAGTTGAAATGAGCATTACTAGTAATGAGAATTTAATTTAATTCCTTTTTTAATACATGAAAAATGTTTCAAGATGATATTATGATGCATCATTTAAAGAAAAGTAATAGTATAAACAGAAGAGCATGAAAATAAAGCTGCCAAACATTATCTTTTTATGACATCTGTATTGTTCTTTTAACTTGTTATTTAACAAAACTTAATAAAATTGATTATTTTAAGTTTTCCATTTATTAAATAATCTTGAAATTTGATTTCAAAATCAAAGTACATCTTGGAATTTTAAAAATATTGTATACATAAATCAAAACATTATGTGAGTAACATTCTTTTCATTTGGCAATATTTCATCAGAATTAGTGCTTTATGAACATCCATTAACCTAATTTTTCATTAAGGCCAAATGATCTGGATTATATTGTACTATAATATGGCTACTATTTAATAAGTAATTATTAAGTAATATTAAGTGGACATGTAATTCATTTTTATTTGGCATTGTGAATAACCAGTATGGTTATATCTAAATCATAATAGTTCTGGAGGTGAAGATTGGACAGTGGTTTGGGTAGTGTAACTGGCAGTGTATCCATACAGTTTGCAGTTGTGTCCAGTGCTGGGCTGGTTTTTTCTTCTAGAACTTTCTAAAATAAAAATTGAATATTAATTTCTTTATAATCATTAAATTTATCAAGAGATGATGCCTAACACCTACCTCTAGCAAAATCACTTAATATTTAATTATTAATGTTTTACCCTAAAATAAAGAAAATTTTTCAGAAAGTTTTGAAATAGAAGTATTGACATATTTTAATATATATATAATTTGATTTAGATTTTTTAAAAAATTTTTTGTTTTATCAAACCACATTAAATTAATCTGTGTGTATGGATTGATTAATGACAATAAAGATTTTTATTGGAACTAACAACTAATAATAGTTTTTTCTTTAAATATATTTTGTATTTAAGTTAGTGCATTTAAGAAACATTTCAAAAATAGTTTAATAATAATTGTAATTATATGAGGTTATAGAAGTGATCTAGATTTTTTGAATTTTTTTTTTATTAAACTTTTATAGAGATATGAATATTAATTAAAAAACAAATTTTGATTTATTTTTAAAGAAAATTTAAGCTCTTTAAATTCAGTTAATATCATTTTAATTTTATACATAATTTTTTATTAGTGATTATCATAAATTTTATAAGGATCTACCATTGCTTAAAACAGTTCTAACAAGTTATATCTATTTAAAAGTTACAAATCATTTTATATTATGTAATTTAAAAATGAAAAATAGTGTTATCTTATCATTGCTAAAAGAATTTTTAAGGTATCATATTCCATTTTTATATTAACTTGTTCCTTTGATAAAAAAATTGACTATATTTAGTTGTGAAAATATCATTTTAATTATACACTTAATTTTTTCCATTTATCTTATTTAATTTTTTTTCATTTATTTTGTGAATAAAATTTTTTCAGATAATGTTTGTATTGAATCCATGAGTGTAAATATTACAAAGAGAACTATTGAAAAATCTCAGAATAATATTCAAGTTTTAGAAAAGACAATTAAAAAGTAAGGAGAAATTGAAAGTAAACTTTATTGAGATAATCATCATTTTTAAATTTTAAATTTATCATAATTTTTAAAGGTATAAGAAATATTTTTGAATTTCTCTGATTTTATGTTTTTTATGCTTGTAGTGATTGTCATAAAATTTTCTAGGAATCTTCTACAGTTTTTTATAACAGTTCTATCAAAATATTTCAAAGTTTGAATTTGTTTGTTTTACATCAGTCACATCAGTTAATTATGAATGGAGTTTAATTTAAGAAATTTTAAAATTGTCCTGCAAGGGACAGCTGTATAGTCTCTATAATTAAACTCATTATTACTAATTATAACTATATCATTTTCTCAAAGAATAGTTTTCAATATGAAAGAAATTGTGTATTAAAAATATAAACAATATTTGGGATTAATGGATTAGGATCATGACCACATTATTAATAGAAATGCTTTGAAAACAAAACATTTATTGTTTTACATTGTTGTTATTCAAAATTCCAAAAATTTTGCTTTATATTTTAACATGTCTCAGATTATATTTATTTTTACATTGTTTTTGCAAGTTTTATCTGTAATATGATATNAAAAGACAATTAAAAAGTAAGGAGAAATTGAAAGTAAACTTTATTGAGATAATCATCATTTTTAAATTTTAAATTTATCATAATTTTTAAAGGTATAAGAAATATTTTTGAATTTCTCTGATTTTATGTTTTTTATGCTTGTAGTGATTGTCATAAAATTTTCTAGGAATCTTCTACAGTTTTTTATAACAGTTCTATCAAAATATTTCAAAGTTTGAATTTGTTTGTTTTACATCAGTCACATCAGTTAATTATGAATGGAGTTTAATTTAAGAAATTTTAAAATTGTCCTGCAAGGGACAGCTGTATAGTCTCTATAATTAAACTCATTATTACTAATTATAACTATATCATTTTCTCAAAGAATAGTTTTCAATATGAAAGAAATTGTGTATTAAAAATATAAACAATATTTGGGATTAATGGATTAGGATCATGACCACATTATTAATAGAAATGCTTTGAAAACAAAACATTTATTGTTTTACATTGTTGTTATTCAAAATTCCAAAAATTTTGCTTTATATTTTAACATGTCTCAGATTATATTTATTTTTACATTGTTTTTGCAAGTTTTATCTGTAATATGATATAATTTTTTAGAAAAATATAGAATTCTTCAATTTCATGTATGTAAATGAAATTGATTGTTAATTTTACAATAACAAAATTGTGACTTTCAAGAAATGTATTTTTAAGAAAATGGATGTATGTCAAATAAAATATGGCTGAATATGAGAGAATGCAAAACTATTTAATAAAAATGTTTGAAAATGGTTATAAAAATGAATATAAAATGTTTTTAAATTAGCATATGGTAAGACTTATTGATCATTTTAACTTTCCATTAATGTACCAGTATCTTTTGTGGATAGGTGCAAGCTCCTGTATGCATGCTATCATGTCACTAGCATTTTCCTGTTCAGTGACACAGTATTATATTCATAAAAGAGGTATCAAGATAGTTTCATTAAATGTTTGCTGTAAAAATTTTCTCAGAAAACAACATTCAAAACATGATGTTTATTTAAAAAAGACTAGGGTGTATTATTCAAACTTTGTTGAGTCTTGCATAATAAAGTCTTCACCATATTAGAAGCTATTCACCCTCATATTATATGTACACCAAATTGTGAAAACTCTATATCAGAAGAAAGACTTCTAACTTTAAAATTTTCAAATTTGTTCTTTATTTTTTCATATTTAATGTCTATTAATTTGTATATATAATGTATAAAACATAATATTTTAATCTTTTATAATATGTATAGTTATTTATATTTAAAAATTATATATTCAGTAAAGCTATTGCATCTTCTGTATACTTCAGTAATTAGTAATTCTGGAATGGTGATCATTTTCTGCAACAATATTTTTGAAAATGATCAAGGAAAGGAAGCAATAATAAAACAAACTTTGTTACCAGTTTCTATTGAAACATGTAGGTTGTGTTACCTAATGGTCATTACATGCTAAGTCATTATGCATACACAGTTAACTGTTTGTCTGCTTTCTTGGTAGCAAGTTCTCACAACTTGCCACTGGATGCTGGCACATGTAACATACTTATGTCTTATGTTATTATGTGAATGATTGCAAATTACAATAATTTTAGTCTGTTTCAGGATTGAGTTTATTTATTAAGGAATTTTAATATAAGCATTTTATTCAAATGAAACTAAATATTGAATACTTTACAAATAGTAATTGTACCCACTTTCATGCTGGTATAATAATATAATTAAAGTTTTTTTTTAATTTTGTTAAAATTCAACAGTGAAAAAATAAAATCTAATACCACATTTTTCTTGCTTATGTGAAGTCACATGTTTATAAAAATTTTGTTCAAATTTTTTTCAGATAATTATTGTAAAACAAACTTCTCATATTTATTATATCATTGCCTTTACAGTATAATGAAAAAATTATACACTTAATTTAACTCATTGAAATATACAAGAAAAAAATTACATAAGTGAATGTGTAGATTTATTTTATTTATTTGTTTTTACAAATAAGAAGAAAAGTCCCAAAGGACAATTGATATTTTTCACCAAGTTAACAAACCTACAAATATAAATATAACAAATAAAGGAAAAAAGAAATAACAATTTAATAAAATTAAAAAATTGTATCATGCATTTTTACATTTTAATTTAAAACAAGAAAAATTAAAAAATAAAAAATTATCAAAATTATTTAAATTTCGAGAAATACAACAAAAAAAAAAAAGGACCTTTGAGATTCACTCAAATGAAAAAGTGGAGTGAACACACGAAAGGTCATAAATTTTTTGAAGGCACATATAAGAATAGCCAATCATAATAAATAAAACCATTAAAAAATTTAAAATAAAGTAAGTGATCAAAATATTTAATACTCTCAAAAAACAAAGGAAAACCTAATCTAATCCTTGCAAAGTTAGGATTCTTAGTTTATGATAAATTGCATAATTTATTAAAAAATAAATAAACTTTTTCAAGAGCTGTAGCAATTTTATCCAAAAGGGAAGGTGCTGCCATAGACCAAACGGGCAAGACTGAAAACTAGTAAAAAAAATTAACTCTTAATGCACTTTTAGACAAGATAGGTTTACAAAATCACCATAATATTCCATGTCTAATAGCCAAAGATTTAATTATTTTAATCAATATGATTTTTAAAAGTAAGTTTAGTATCAAAGATTATTCCTAGGTTGTTGAATGACATAACATAATTAACAGGAGTGGAGTCAATGTAAAAAGTAGGTAAAGGAGGATTGTGAATTAAGGCAAAACACATAACCACAGTTATTTAAATATTAATCATGAGATTAGCAGAATCAAATAGATTTTTTAGCAAGCGACTATCAGACTAGAATTTTCAGATCAGAAAACATCAATTTAATGTCACTGGCATAAGTTACAATGCAAGATTTAAGATGGCAAAGAAATTTGTTAATATATGTTGAGAAAAAAAGACCACTGAGAATAGATCCCTGTTGATTACCACATAAAGGAATAAAATTGAGAAATTCAAAATTGCCTATTCTGATTTTACATTTTCATGGCAAAAAGTAAGTATTAAGTCATGAATGAATGTGGTTGATATCATGCTTGTGGAACAAGTCAACTAATAGATTACAACTTGTAATCTATATCTTATTAGAATTTGGCTTCCTACTGTTGATGATGTAACATATTGTAGACATTGTACAGATAGTAAAACAATTGCATTTTTAGCTTCTATTGATAAAAAATGGTTTATAAAAAAATTATACACAATAGATTGTATACACCAGGTGATTGTAATTAATTTACTCTTATTCAATGCTGTCTCAAGAGATACTTAGCAGTGCAAATTCAACTAAATTTGATATGATGATGTTTCAGGTCATGTAGAAGACATTTCCATAAAAAAATTAGTACCGATGGTTCCAAGTATGATGCAAAATAAATTAAAATAGTTAATACTATGTATTAATGAAATAAATTATTAAAGCTTTCATAAAAGTATATCTTGTTTAATTTGAAATCAGGATACATTCCTTATATTGAAATTATATGTATAATATGTATAAATGTACAGTGTGTTAATAATTAAAGTTCACATTTCAAAAGGATATAACTCAAGAACTAATCAACAGAATGATGTTGCATTTCATATAGAGACTTCTGTGGTGATGGAATTTTATTTGAAAACAAAATAAGTTAGTTACAAAAATTTTTGTAATGAACTTATTAACTGGTACACATGCACCAGCATGATCAGTATGCTGGCTTCTGTTGTTGGAAACAAGATGAGATTGCCAAATCACATGCTCAATGACAGCACTCAGAGTTTTGGAGGCCAATATATCAAGTATGCTGTTGAGTAACAGAGTACATATACTGTGTATCATAAGTTTTTTGAGACATTTTGAATTATTCACTAAAGTGTTGCAGTGTCACTTAAAGTCTAGCGGACATTTTTGTAACTAACTTTTTGTTTTCTAAATAAATTCCATCACAACAGAAGTTTCTGTGTGAAATATAATGTCATTCTGCTGATTAGTCCAGAGTTATATATTTTTGAAATGTAAACTTTAATTATGAACACACTCTATATAAGATGATGATGTAGAAGATTATTAATTTAACTAAAATAAAATAATACATATTTAATTATATATATTAAATTTAACAAATAATATATATTTATTTATTTTTATAACAATTGTTAAAATTAGCATTTAATGATTATTGTGTAAGTGATTAAAGAAAGATATAATTCTTTATTTGAAACATTCATATAAAAAATGCATATTTAAATTGGCTTGTAATTAATGATTTTTTTTTTACTATTTCATATATTTAAAAATAATATATACTCCAAATAGTATTTATCTTTTCAAAGCCTGAAAGAGCACGATGCAAAAAAACTTCAGGAGGAATATCAGAGATTAGTTGAAGGACTGAGAGATGCAAATATTGCTAGAGAAACTGATATTATTTTATCAAATCCTGGTTTGTATAACCTTCAGTGTCTTGATTTTGAAATAATAATTATATATAATGTATATAAAAATACACTTAAAATATTTAATGATTTTTTTAAATAGATGTAATTTTTAAATAATTTATTTAAAAAACACACTAAAGTTTTAATTTTTTTCTAAATCATAATATGATTATCAAACTATGATTTAATTTTATACTTAATTTATGCTATAAAAATTTAAAATATTTTATCTCAACTTCTCAATAAATGTAAGATTTTCAACATTAATTTAATAACTTTTGTTGATAAGTTTCAATTAATTCAGTTTGTGATTTTTAATTCATGAAAAGGTTATTTTCTTACTTATCATTTGTCTATTGTAAATTATTATTATTTTGTATAGCAAGTAGGGTTGCATTTTAAATAATACATGCTTAGAATTACATAAATATAAAAGAAAGTTTATAATTTTAAACTTGTAGCATTTTATTTTATTCTATTCTATTCAATGTTAAAATTAATTATTAAAGAGAAATTATAGTTTATGTTTAGTTTTTGATAACTATCAAAAATTAATACAGTTGTTGTGACATACAGCATCATTTTACGAAGTAAAATATTCACACAATAATTGGAAATGTCATCAACATCATAATCATCATCTGTTTGATGTGGCTTCCACCTCTACAAAGAAGGTACAAAATACTTAACAAACAATAAAAATAAAAATCATTCTAGTATCCAGCATAATTTTTTAATAACATAAAAATGTTTTTAAACGCATTAAGCGTTCATCATCATAAACAGTTATGTAAAAAATTAAAAGGTAATATGTTATAAACAAAAGTGATACATACAAATTTCTGTGTGTTTAATAAATAATAATAAAATAAAATATCTATCAAGGATCCTAAGCTTGATTAAGCCTTTTATATAGAACTATGCCAATTCATCACAAAAAGATTTCCAAGCGTACGAAAGCCCATTGGCATTCCTATAGTTAATACACTGCGTGCTCTTCTGTGCCCTGTGGATTTCCAGCTTTTCGAGATATTTTACCGCATGTCTAGATCTGGTAGCTTTTATGATGGAGGCCTGGTCCCAGAAGACACTAATGCCTTGTTGTTTAGCATAAGTGGCAAGAACTGTACTGTCAATCGTTTTGTTTACTGAAAGCTTATGCTCATTGATTCTTTTCTTCAAATTCCTCAACATTGCGCCTATATATATTAAGTTAGAGTTGAATCTATGGTCTCTTAGCGGTATTGAGTATATTCCTGTTAAGGAGTTACATTCATAATCTCCCTTTTCATTACTTAATATCCTGTATATAGTGGGATTACATCGATAAACTATTTGTAAGTTCTTATTTTTGGAAACCCTCTTGACAATTGGTTTAAGGAAGGGTATATAATCAATGACCACTTTTTCTTTCTGTTTGTTTTAATATCTCAAAAAGCTGGAAATCCACAGGGCACAGAAGAGCACGCAGTGTATTAACTATAGGGATGCCAACGGGCTTTCATCTGCTTGGAAATCTTTTTGTGATGAATTGGCATAGTTCTATATAAGAGGCTTAATCAAGCTTAGAATCCTTGATAGATATTTTATTTTATTATTATTTATTAAACATACAGAAATTTGTATGTATCACTTTCATTTATGACATGTTACCTTTTAATTTTTTACATAACCGTTTATTTGAAATTCATTTGCATAATTTTTCAAACTTCCCGTTTCAAATTAGAGAAATAACTGATGATGAACGCTTAATGTGTTTGAAAACGTTTTTATTTTATTAAAGAGTTATGCTGGATACTTGAATGGTTTTTATTTTTATTGAATTTATTCTCCAATAAGCAAGTATACATTTTTTTAACAACAAACGTTATTTACAATATGATATTTCTTATTATCTAGATACAATTATGTATAGCCTGAAATTAGTAAAACTATTTTAAGATATTTAATGAATAACAAAATATTTACAAAGTTTAAATAAAGTTCAGAACTTAAATTATCATCATATTAAGAAGTAATTTTAAAGTCAGTTGACAAAAAAAATATTTAAATGTTCAGTAAATTCACAAGATAAAATCAGATAATTGTTAACATTTTCAAAAAAGTTATAGAAAAGTTAATTGGAGTAAGCTGTTATATTAATTCTGTGAAGATTTAAGCTCTTTTGTGAATTTTAAAGCTTCAATATTTTTTCCCCCTCATCATTATTTCCCTTCTTCCTCCAGTTTCCTGTTTTCAGAAGGGTGAAATTAGACCTTTTGACCCCTCAACTTTCTGCGTCGCATCGAGAAGTGACCTTCTAAACTTTCAAAGACATTTCGGACAATGGATAAAGTTCTCCCCTTGCAACCGGAGATGATTCATTTCCACCTTCTTTAAAATTTTACAAAATAACTAGCCAATTAACAAAAACCTAAAATTGTTATACAATAGAGGGTAACCAAAAAGGTCACCTACCCGTGGAGTCCAAACCAAACCCACCTACACACTTCCTATTTCGTCTGATTTTAACAATGATAAAACCGATCAGATGACCCACCAAATGAACAATTATTACTAAGGTTGCAAGACAAACTCCAGCAATTAATTCAGTTGGTTTGACAGCTGTTATCAAATTTATGAGGTAGAAAAGGTGACAATACCGGATAGAAGAAGTAATAAAACTACAGAAATGTTTTGATTTCTGACAATTAGTATAAACAACCCCCGGGCACATCAAACTTACATGGAATTGCATCAGAACTTCCCTCGATAGTCCCCCTTCAAGACATGTATAAAAAGAGATCGCACCCATACCTCGGGTGATCACCAAAGGGAAGACACCAGGTTAGAGCCCATTTGGACACCTGCTCCATGCTCTGAACATAAAGACTTCTCAGAACTTGATCGCCGCAGCTAAAGAGATAATTTTTTAGAGAACTCTAATTCTCTCTCTCTTGGTTATAGACTAGATTTTGGTTAGTTTAACTTAGAGGATATTGGGACCTATAGAAGTCCAGAATTTTGACAACTTATCAACGACTGTCTATCCTTGTTGCAACTTAGAAGTATTTTTGGATTATTCCTTTTTTTTTTTTTGTAGCCTTTGATTTGTACTCGTTTGGTATAACTTTATAGTCAATTAAATATTTATTCTTATATAAAAGTGTGTGTCATCCTTAAGTACGACTGACACCTTATCATGACCTCGCCTTATCACGACCTTATCACCCTCCTACTCAGTTACCACATAGACCATCCCTGACAAAGAAGTGGGGTCAAGCTTGGAGCTCTACCCCCACAGTTCACACAATTCTGTAACTATTTTAAAAAAAAAAGATGAATTAATTAAGACACAACTGTATTATCAGGGTTTGTCTTATAATTTAAATTTGACAACTGCAAGCATTGAGGTGTCCTTATGGAGGATACAGAAGTTTCCAAGAAACTGTACGTCTGCTTTATATAGAAACTATCTTGAGCCAATTATTTATCTTTTAAAGACTGAAGAACAGCTAAAAAAGCCTTTATCAGGAAACTGAGTATAATAAGCAATTGAAAATTACAAATTAGACAATAAATGCTCAACCAAGGAAGGCCAAATTATGACCAAAGAATAAGTGTTTATTAATTTTAATTTATTATAAACCAACCTCCTGAGATTTGATTCTGGTAACTCTAAAATCTTAAGCCAATAACAAAAAATAACCACAGCTAAGCCTATAGCCAACAGTGGTCTACTAAAGATCTCAAAACAGGTTCAGCATTAAATGATTAAAATGTAAAATCAATCTAATGAATCTGAATTTGAGTCTTCTCCAATCTATAAATAAAAGATGGACCTCAAATAAGAAACATAAAACCAAGACTTGACTGAACCAAGGAATCAAAACTAGAAAATTCAGACTTCAATGCCATTCACTTTATGTAGGATAGTCCCACTTTATAGTATCCACCAGGCAATGGCTGGAATGGTATTCCTTGGGAAGCTGAATAGAAGGTGAGGAAACATCAAATGGCCCCCTGTAGCCTGTATTTGATCATCTTTGGGATTATTTAAAGGAACAGGTTTACAAGCACAAGCCATGGAATGTGGAGACCTTGAAAGCTATGATCAGTGGGGAATGTACACTTATTCCTATATGTTTGGAAAAGCAATATATCCTGTTTCTGTAAGGTTGATGACAAAGTGCAAAAATGTCAAGAGGGTTGAATGGTCGTGAAGGGTCGTATGTTGGCGATTGGCACTGAGACAGACTCTATGGTTACAAGAAACTGTTTATTTGACATGAAAGAAACTTACAATATTTCCACGATCTTGGAACTTCTATTAATACATCAGCAGCGGCCTCTGGGTCTTCCTCTCCTTTCCAAGATAGTCCCATTTTGAAGGAGTATCCCTGGTTCACAAATGACCAATTCCATCGATGTCTTGATGACTCCTGGATGATGCGCTCAACTTCCGTTGATGGAAAGATGTCAATCTGAGTTTGGGAGATGAAGATGGGTATGAGACACATATACAACAATAGATCTGCCACTTGGAACTTGCAGGAGAAGAAGCCGTCACGTCCTTGAATTCTAAGGTTTTATCCGTTTTCCTCCAATTCCACTTTCCATTTGTTCTCTCCTCGTCACCTGGTGACAATTTGAAACCTTTCGGGGGTGTGGGAGAGGTCAAAATTGAAGTTTAATTCAATTCCCATCCAGAGATAGTCAATCTTAGTTTTTCCATTGTTCTATTGTTTAAAAGTTTGTGTTGTTTTCATAAAGAAAAGCTATTTCTAATTTCTATTTTTTTCTCAAAAAAAGATAATTTTGTCCTTAAAAATAAATGATTTTAACACAAATTTCAGTGAGGTTCAGACCTGTCCAGAGCCTCACATTTCTGGACACTTCCAGCAATGCATTGGAATGCAGAAACCTTTGTAGGATAATAAGTTAATGACATTAAACTGATCTATATATGATTTGGTTTTTCTACTTTTATTTGTTCATATTTTAAATGTATTTCAAAGGTGTTACATAAATCTGGGACACCATGTAGATAAACAAATGATGAAGAGAGCTATACAGTATTTCATTTTCTGTCTTAAATATGTCACTGATTCTAGATAAAATTTAATGTTACTCTTAAAATTGCTTGGATATATAGTTTTATTTTACGGTTGATATATTGTACATTATTTGTTGATCAAGTTGATATGAAAGCAATAACAATAAATATATGATGAAATAATGATCTTGCTATATTCACCATATCATGTAATTTTAAATGATTACATCCCACAAGTAGATTAAGTAAGGAAGTTTTGCATTATTAGTAATAATTAGTGCTTATTCTATTCATTTGAAATACTTTATTTTAAATTTGAAACCAAGCTTAGATAGTAAATATGCTATATATTTTGTTATAAGACAAATGCTGCAAATTTTAAGAGTCAAAGCATTACTGGAAAAAATGTTCTTTGGGACTGAAGATGGGACAGAGTGGTCCCAAAAAACATTATTCCCAATAAAGCCTTGACTCCTAAAATTTGTAGCATTTGTCTTTTTACTTCTGAAGTAACATGGAGTCAGAATACTCAGAAATTATTTTGTAATAAATTAGATGTGTTTAAAATAGTGAAATATAAATGAAAAGAAATATTTTAAGAAATGATATTTAAATAATTTCTAGAGATTTCTTTAAAGAAAGCATTCTACAGTATTTCCATATTATAAGATCAGATAATATCATAAATTTACAAATTAAAAATAAATATAATACTAATAATTAAGATAGTTTAGAAACATAAATTTCAATAATAAGTTTACTTTAGTTATTTTAATTTTTACTAATTTGAATTTGTATAATAAATTATATGTTAAATTTATTATCATAGATTATTCATGCTTCACTATTTAATTTAATAAAGAGTGAAAAATCTTGAATTAGCTACATAATGATTTTATTAATAGCAAATGATTTTTCTTTTAGTTTTACCAGATGAAGTTTTACAGGGTAAGTATGTAAATGAAATTTGTTAGAAATGAACTTTAAATAAATATTTTTATTAAAATAAATCTTATTACATTAAATATAATTTAATAAGTGGTGATGTTTTCTGCAGATGCTGTCCCTGGCAACATACGTACGGCAGAACATTTTATAGCCTTTTTGAAACGCTTTATAGAATATATAAAAATACGTCTTCGTGTACAGCATGTTGCTCAAGAAAGTCCAGCTAAATTTTTAAAAGATGTTCTTCAGAAAGTTTGTATTGAGAGGAAACCATTGAGGTAAATAAATTAACTGAAATAAGTAAAAAAATAATATAAAATACATTAAAAAATGGTAAAAAAGTACAGTACATAGTATTTTCCCCAATCAAAAATATTTTGACATTTTAACAAACAATGATTACTGAAATATAAAATAGGAGTGTTTTAAATATCAGCTAATTAGCAAAGAATTAGAAGTAAAATTCAGATTGTATAAATTTTAACTTAATGAAGCATAATTTATTGAAGTGAGTTGGCTTTGATATATGATAATGAAAAATTGTAGTGGCCTGGTTATAATATAAATTTTCTCTGTAGATTTCATCTATAAAGTTTATACAAGGTGTGACAATTTATTTCCAGGACTGGTCATGTAGCGCTGCAGTGTCAGTTTTCAGAAACTTGTCTAAGCTTGTCATAATAGTTCAACCATCTGGCTACTTGTCTGCAAAGATTTGTTCGTGTCTCGTAACTTATTCTTTTTCTGTACTCTATTCACATATTGCTGTGAGAAAGTATTGTCACGTTTTTGTCATGGAACAAAAAGCGAACATTAAGTTTTGTTACAAGTTGGGTAAAAGTGCAACAGAGACGTATACCGTCATCAAGCAAGTTTATGGGAATGATGCCCTATCCTTCTCTCATGTTTTCGAGCAGATTGCATGTTTCAGGGATGGTCAGGAAGACCTTGAGGACGATGCTTGCGCTGGCCAACCTCAATCAGTTCCAACATTAGAAAACATTGAAAAAAATCAGACTTGCTGTGATATGACCGTCGAATGTCTATTCGGATGATAGTGGAGACAACTGGTATCAATCTGGAGGCAACTCTTCGGGTTAGGCTTCAGTTTGCAGCAAGAGGAAGCTGGGTACTGCTGCACGACAATGCCTGCCCGCACATTGCAACTGTTGTCAAGGAGTTTTTGGCCAAATGTGGCATTGTGGAGTTGAACCACCCTCCATACTCACCAGATTTGTTGCCTTGCGACTATTTTTTGTTTCCGAAAATCAAAATCACATTGAAGGGACGAAGATTCGGTGACCTGGAGGACATACAGCGCAATGTGACCAAGGAATTGAGAGCTGTCAACGGAAGTGACTTTGCCGAGTGTTTCAAGAACTTATACAAGCATTGCTAGAAGTGCATTGCCCTCCAGGGAGATTACTTTGAAACATATTAGAAGGGTTTTTCATTATATGTTCTTTGTGTCCTTTTATTACCCCAGTCCTGGAATTTAATTGTCACACCTTGTATTATAACTATACAGATATTTTACTTTTGACTATATGGATTTTTTATCTGTTATAAAGAAAGCAATTTTAAATTCAAATTTAACATATTTTCTGTTATATACTTATCATTATCATAAAGAAATAAATAAAAAATGAATACAAGTACATGGCTGGCATTATTCACATTTAATAATTATAAAAAATATAAATACGACTTTACAAAGATAAAACTTTGCATTTTGTCCTTTTTTTTTCGCTGTTCACATCATCAGCAGTCCTTAAAAAATTCACAAAGTTTTGGAGACGACCTTTCTTTTGAGGCTACTGCCTTTGCAAAAACATGTAAAACAGGTAAAGTGTCCCCTGGTGTTAATGCCACAAGCATCAGGTTATCTCTGAAACTTTGTGAATTTTTTAAGGACTGCTGATGGTGTGAACAGTGAAAAGGGAGGACAAAATGCAAAGTTTTATCTTTGCAAAGTCATATTTATATTTTTCATATTTATTAAAAAATAAAGAAATAAGTTTTCTGATTTATAAGAATTTGTGTTTAAAATTTGTATTGTTACTATTTATTAGTTCATTTTCTTCAGTTTCAAATTACTGGTTCTATTATATTAGATCCAGCAGATCAGTTTTATTTATGAATGATATCTTATGCTCAAGCTAATCTGCAATGATACCCAAATTAAGCAGTCAACAAATTCAAGTATAATTAAAAATACAAAAACCATACTTCTTTATTGTTGTAATAAATATTTAATGATAGACTGAAATAAATAAAGATAAAAGTTGTATTAAAATAACACAACTTTTATCTTTCGATTTATTTATTTATTAACCTTTTATTTAAATAAAAAAATAATATCTTTGCCTATTTCGGAAGAATGGTTGAAGTTTTGTGTGTGTTATTGTTTTAAAATTTTCTGGAAACTGTCTTAGTTAATAGTTTATTTGTTTAATTAATATTTTAACTGTGATATATATTATATGTGATGCATATATACGAGTATCACATATCATATATCAAACTTGCAGTAAAAAACAAATCATATACAGTATATGCAAACTTTGCCTTCTTTATTAATATGAAATAATAGAAGTATGGAAATAATGTTAAAACAAAGTAGTAATAAAATTATATAACATAGCATATATACCCTTTCAGTATTGGGATAGTCAGGTATGGTGCTATCCCAAAGTAGTGGAAAATAAACATGGGAAATTTTTAAAGTATTTTTCCACATGTTTTTTCTCATTACCATTTCAGAAAAAGATTTAGTAAACAGTTATGTCTAGTAAAGAAAAGTATTTTTATTGTTACATAATTCATTTTTTATATGAATTTTTTTTGCGGTAGTTTTTGGCAATACCCCAAAAGAATTTAGTGAATATCCGTCCCTCACCACTGCCACACGATCGCCCTGGACAGATATATCTGTCCCTCACTGCTGAGTGGATATAATACAACAATCCTATATATGTATAGGGAAATTGACAAATAAAAATTTAATTCATATTAATATAAAAGTTTTATTATATAAGGAAATACTTTTATGCAATTTATATAAAACTTCTATAACATATTAAGAATTTTTCAGTTAAATCATTTTTCTTATTTGACTTGTACAAATTGTAATTATGTTATCTTTTGTCTATATTGTTAGTTTTTTATTACATTTTTCTAAGAAAATAATTTTGAATAATATTTTAAAATTCTCTTCAAAGTAAATGTTAATAACTTAGAAAAATGTTATTAATTAAACATAATTTTTAACTGTAATGTTAACCCATGTACAGTAGAGTCCCGAAAACTCAGCCTAATGTGGACTGAAGGGTGGCCGAGTTTGTGAAAATGCTGGGTTATTGGGAATGGGGTTAAAAAAGAATAAGTATGAGTGTTTCCTGAGAAAATACTGTATTGTACTTGTATATATTGTTTGCTTGAGAATACAACAGAGAATAAACTGCCCAAATACTCTTAAACAAAGGAAAAATACAGTACATACTTTATGAAGGCATAGAACCTTTACTACATGAAAATGAAAATTAATGAATACCCAGTGTACAGTAATTTACCTGATAAGACAGACCTCAGAAAAATACTCTGAGGCAAAAAACTGTCTACAATGAAAATTAACTAGCTGATTTTGCAAAAACTGGCTATTTTTTTTAAAGAAATGCGTAATGTCCTGTTGTCTTCCGCACTGCACTCTGCATTTTGCTGCTTCATCACGAAGACGATGAAGGAACAGTAAATCCATTACCGACGCACTTTGTTGTTCAAATACTGAAGGGCAGTTTCGACAGCCTTTAGTCCCTCACTGTGTGATATTTTAGAAGCTTGTATGGTGGAGTCCTCGACACCAATGTCTTCATCATTTTCCGGCATTTTTTCATTAATTGTGACAGCAGCAGTAATTTCTGCATCGGACATGATGTCTTGCTCGGTATCATTCTGGAATCACTGTTCAATGTCATATTCATCAACTTCTGCACATCCAGGAACTCTTTTCAGGAGGTCGAGTAAGTTTACATTTTCTGCATCATCATGTTCAACAAACTCATTTCCCTCATGATCAAGGAGTTTTCGCCAGGAACGAACTAGTGTTAATGACTCTAACTCATTCCAGGTGTCTGCCACCCAGCCTACAACATTCAATAGGTTTGTTTTCTTTAAGTTCTGGATAAGACCTTGACCATCATTGTTTGCAGAAAGAAGAGAGGATAACAGCTTGTGCCTATATCTTCTCTTGAGACTAACCAAAACTTTTTGGTCCATTGGCTGACATAACGCTGTGATTGGATGGTAAAAACATTGCTCATATGTCCCCATTTTTTAACTCTTCGATGTCTGGGTGCAAAGACGCGTTGTCCAAAATCAGAATAGCCTTCCTTGGCAGGTTTTTAGATTTTAAAAACTGCTCAATAAATGGAACAAATACTTCATGGAACCATTGTTTGAAAATTGCACAGCTCATTCAGGCATGTGACTGGTTTTGGTACCAAACTGAAAATTTATCCATTTCAATGTGCTTAAACACACATGGTTTCTTTGATTTTCCTATGAGATCAAGCTTTAATTTGTGTTCACCTGTTGCATTACTGCATGCTAGGATTGTTACCCTCTCCTTGCTCCTTTCAAAACCTGGGGCTGACTGTTCTTCCTTGAAAGCAAGGCTTTTCGCTGGTAACAGTTTATAATTTAACCCTGTTTCATCACAATTGTACAATTGCTCTCCAGTCAAACCTTCAGCTTCGATAAATTTTTGAAAGTTTTCCTTAAACTGAGACATACCTTCCGTGTCCCCAGATAGTTTTTCCCCACAAATACTAAGCTGCCAAACTCCATAGCGTTTCTTCCAGCGATCAAGCCAGCCAGTGCTTGTGACAAATTTAGGATCATTGTCGTTTTTAAATTCTTCATAAAATTTCAAGGCTTTCTCTTGCAAGATTGACCCACTAATTGGCATGCCCTTCTCTCTTGTTTGGCGAAACCAAATGTAAAGTGCTTCACTTAGCTCATTAAAATCACTTTCCTTCATACTTTTCCTTTCTTTCAATGTTTCTGTACATATTCTGTTAACACACCACGACTCAATTTCCATCTGCTTCTTCTTCCAGTCTCCAATCGTACTTTTGCCAACTCCCAAGTCCTTAGCCACTGCAATGATACTTTCTCCCTTATCCAGTCTCTTTAATGCCCACAACTTTTGCTCCATACATAGACAAGTTCACTTGTTTTCTTTTAACAGAAGATGCAATCGCAGAGTACTGTTGTTGGGATTGAATCATCTGGATGTACGGTTCCTGTGCTTTTCCTCTTTTTCAAACAAGCAAAGGTTGTCACCGTAGAAACTCTGATCGAGAAACGACCATTAGTTTTGAAAACAGAATTGCTGATATGCCATTGATCATTGGACGATTGCACAGACCTTCAATAGGACTACGAAGCGCTGATTGGTCAATCAGTGCTATCTTCAATCCATATAAAAAGATTGAGTTTAGGCAGGAGAGTTAAGTTCGCCTAAGTTTGGTTAAGGGAACTGAGAGTTGTTGATCAAACGAACTTATTGAAGGAGGTTATTTTTGTCTTGCTATTTCTTTGACAAACGCTGGAAGAATTATACATCTAACTACATCTCAGAAATACGTCGCAAGGTGTCTTTTCGATGGACCTGTTCAGGATTAACGAACTATTTGGACTCTAATTTATTTTTTGTGTGTGAAACCTACTTTGTAAATATCTTAAACATTGTAATTTGTTGCTCTTGTGAACATCGTAGGTTTATGTAAGTTTTATTTGTTGTTATAAACTTTTTATGAACTGTGAACTTGTGATTTTGAATTTGATTACTGTCCAGCATCCACAAATTTTGAAACAGCTCTGAACAATACAGTACACACAGTCACTCATATCGAGTTATGCAACAGAGTTAAGAAATCGACTAACCCTGGCAAAGGCTGCAGGTAGACTGAATGGCTGAGCACACGCCAACGCCAGACACATGGTGGAGGAGTAGGAGTGTGATGCGAGACAAAGGAATGTGGAACTCTGAACGGGTCTGCATGCAGTGTTTTTTCGCCCTGCCAGGGTGTGGCCGAGTTATCCAAACTGCCAAGTTATCAAGTGCCAAGTTTTTGGGACTCTACTGTATTTATATCATAGAATTTGTTAATGTACATTGTTAATGTACATAATTGTGAATGAGAAATTATTTATTGTGACATCATCACAATGCCAGGCTGCAATTTTTAATCATATTTTTAATTAATTTATTTAAAATTTATATTCTCCACCTCAAATTAGTAATGTCTCGTCCCGGTAAATCATACTTTTCCATTAGCAATGGAGTGTGCTGGTTATCTATTTAACTGCTTTCAAGAGAAAATTTTTAAATTGAAATAACATGATTTCTGATTTTCATCAGAGATTTGTATATAGTTAATCAGGCCGTCTGCCTCTAAGCTTTTCCATATCCGGTCTTGAATTTCATTTATCTAATGCCATTCTCAATATTGAGGAAAGACAGACAACAGATGGATGACAGTGGAAATTTATAGGTCTACAGTTTTTTCAAATTGCAACCCAATTAAGTAAATTTTACCCTTACAGATATTCTTTTACCATCATAAATAAATATTTGAATTTACTTTTAGTTCTTATGATAAAAAGAATTGTCTTTGTTATTATTTGCTATTTGTAGAATAGCCATTTGAATTTTCTGTTTTATATTAAAACATTTTTATATATATTTAAATTTGTTGAAAGTTAATAAATAAAATGCTTATTTTTACAAATACAGTAGAAGTTCTTAATCTTTCTCCTAATAATCCAGAATATCCAGTAATCCAGCACTCCCTGAAAAGCAGCAGATAATCAGGAATTGTAAGATGATAATCTGGCATGCTAGTATTTTGAGAATCAGAATTTGTTTGGACAGGTGGTGAACCTCTAGGAGCTTGGCTAGAAATTGAGGCAAAGGGAAGTGCAGCCATGCATGTTACTACATCTTGGGAGATCAACCATGCAGTATAATTCAGTTAAGCTATGTGTAATCTGTATTGTACTGAATGAACACTGCTTCTTTAGAGCTAGTGTGTTTTTTTCATGTTCAGTAACATGCATGACTGATGTATTTTTCTTTCTCAGTGGCAATGCCCCTAAAAACAAGTTTCTTATACTTACAAGGGGACATTACAGTCTCAGAAATTCATTTCGGGATGAGACTTTGCAGGATAGTAGTATACCTCAAGGTTGTCCACCCAGAAGAATTGTAAAGTGCACTAGCCAGAAGATTTTGAGAAAAAGGGCTCTAAAGTTTTAATTGCAGCTCATATACTGGTCAATTTTATACTATGGCAGTGCAGCAAAATGGCTGATTCTGTAACAAACTCGCTTGAAACGGGCGATCTAGGTTTGATCCTAGCCTTGGCTAACTTTTTTNACATAAAGTATCCAAAAAAAATATTTGTGGGAACTAAAGCTTCTCAGAATAGGATTAAGAATATTCTTGTCAGATAGTGCAAAAGAATCTTACAATACAGATAATTATTTGCACTTTTGTTACCAAATGTAGTTTTCCTCTTTTGGTGTTGATTTCTTTCATAAAGAAAAAACAAGCTGGATCCATCCGGCAGCAGTAGAACCAAATGCAAAATGACAAAAATCACTGCAAGACTAACGATCCTTCTTGTCCTATGCCATCATTGATTGGGCAGGATTGTAGTGTAGAGTTTGAGGCATGTGGGGACGTTCTTCTAACCGATCATAATCCAGATGAAATTCTTTGGCCACTTTTCTCCAATTTCCTGCATCAAAAAAGTAGTAAGTACCCCTTTCGTACGTGCTGGTCTTTTCTGTAGGCACCATACCCGGAGCACGGGTGATCCACACTCTTTCATCTTTATGGTACCTCCAGTCCCGGTTGTACCTGAATGAGGCAAAGAGTTCAGTCAGATTGAACATGAGTTACACATGCACTAAAACAGACAGCTGTCATTTCCACTTACAATTCTGCTGCTGCTGCCAACTGAAGAATATCACCACTGAACATATAAAATAAAAAAAAGAGGAGATCTTCACCATACCGATTTAGCTTGATTGGAGCTAATTTCTCTTTTATGCTCTGGTTGACCAGATATTCCGATGGCACATGAAAATCTAGAAAAGTAAGAAAATCATAACTAAATAATAATAATCAACAAAAAAATAATAATAATTCCAATCACAACTTAGCTTACCTATGTCTTGAGGCCTACAAGGCTGTTCAGACCATGGTCCTCCAAAATTTGGATAAAGGCTTCTATTAAATATGCATAAAAAAAATCTAAGTAAATAGAAAAATTAAAGTGCATATGTTAAAAACTGGATATGAAATTACTCTGGAGTGTTAAGATTGAGCCCTAATGTTGTTAAGTCACTCCCTAGAGCTAGAGACACTAGATTTGGATCAGTTTCCGCCACACGAATAAACGTCAACAAACCCACCATTCCAAATTGATCCATCACCATTCCTCCAGGAATATTCGTCACCCTTCCTGAAATGATAAGTATCAATTATTAAACTTGTTGTACAGCTTAACAAAATAAAATTTAGAAATTATTAGCAAACATCTGTTGCAAATATGCACTATTGCAAAACATTCCGAAAAAAAGAAAGTTTTCTTGAAATTGTATCCAATGAATTTACAAACTCTACAAAAGAAACTTTATTTTTATTTCATATAGTTTTAAGTTTACTATATCTGCTTTTGCCTAATAAAAGTTTTTCAAGAACTAGTTAAGTTTTATTGTTATTGTTGTAAATTACATTCTAATTTCCCAAATATGCATTATTATATTCTTGGAAATAATATATTATTATATAATTTAAATTGTAAAAATACTAACATAAAAAGATACTTAAAATGGCATATCATATAATCATAACAGAACGTTTATATTAATTATAAAAGCATGGTGTCATTAATTGAAAATGTATACAAATATGTACAATGACATATTGCAGTGTTTTTCAACCTGTGGGTCGCGACGCCGGGGGGGTCACAAAGCCATACATGGGGGGTCGCAGGTAAAAGAACAAGACAAGTGTTTGTAGGTCCTACACTACAATAAAAAAAACTACAATTTCAGTGAGAAGACTGTGCCTGTTTATTTTACGATACAATTGGTTTTTTGATCGATATTTAAATCTCAACAGAAAGAAAATTAAATATGTACAGTAATTTTTAAAATCACTGACATAGTTTTAATATGGCCGTGGGGGTCGCCAGAACTTTTTAATTTGTAAAGGGGTCGCATATTCAAGAAGGTTGAAAAACACTGACATATTGGATTCAGAATTAAGATAAAAAATAATGAGAATTTTATGTGAACTTTTCAAATCAAATAAAATATTAAACTGAAGCAGGCATATTTATACTTTGATAATATGGTTGTTTTCAATTATATTTATGTTTATTATTTTTGACAGTTGCCTTTTTTCTAAGAGAGTTTTTTGATTTCTTTTATTTATTATATTATGTTTGTTTTTGCATCTTTCTTTTTGTGTCTAGTGCTATTGTACTCTTAATAAATTATAATGAAAAAATATTTTTAGGCTTTTATATAAAAACAAGCTATGATGAAAAGATATGATTTGTTTTATGGCAATGGTATTGAGCCTAACTCATCATATTATATGCCTACATTTAATGCGTACTGAGTGTTGAACTGAATACACTATTTTAGATTCTTTTCTCTACTTTAAGTTAAAAAGAAAAAAGAAATAACTTTACATCAACTTCCAGAACTTTACCTATACTACAGGATTTTACTATTTCTTCTAAATGTACAAATTCAATATTTTCTAACTTCAACATATATAATTTTGTGGTTAACAAGCTGACAGTTAAATGTAAATTAACTTGTAATTGGCAATTTGTTATTTGTTGCACTTGCATATGTTTATGCAAATGTTCAAGAGCATAAAACTTGCTATTTCTCAGTGGGCTATTATTCATGTATGGCAATGAAAAAAAAATTGCAAGATAGCTATTTTGTAATTTGATAGCCAAATTATTGAAATGACCTGATATCATTCCTAATATCCTCTTATATCCACAAAGGGACATGCATAGTGGAGATGGTGTATATGTACAGGAAGGCATTTTAGGTGGACTTATTGAGCTCCATATGCTGCCACAGGAAAACCTGATTTGCTCAGAGATACAGATGTAATTTATATCTCTTTGTATGTAACTGCAATTGGAAATACATCTATACTGCAAGCCAACAATGTTCACTCTCACATAGCTCACCTAGTATTGCAATACCTCGAAGAGACCATCACCCATATAGAGTGGTAAGCACACTCTCCCAACTTCATTGACTATATCTGAAACACTCTTGATAAGTGTGTTGCTGCATTCTATTACCTTCAACAAACCGTAAAGGGATTTTGAACTGCTTTATGAGAAAATGAGCGTTGCTCCCTATGAAACTCATTGACATTATCATTAACAGCGTGAAACATTGCTGTCAGTCCATCATTGTTGTATGAGATAACTATACTTCTTATTGAGATAATTTTTATTTAATTTTGATATTTATACAGCTAATACAAAATGTAAATGCTTTGAATCAAATATTTTTGTGATTTTCAGTAACATATGATATGATAAAGAATATTATCAAACGTTAGGCTTTTTTTTATTTTTATATTATTTTGTTAGAAACAACAAAATAACATTTCCCAATTCAGTAAAACATTTTCGTTTATAAAAAAGGAACAAGGGTTGTATTCAAAAATAAACAAAGTCTAAGAAAATTTAAAAGTAATTATTTTTAGAGTAAATCAATTTTTATTTAACTTGTTATCTTTCAACCAGTAAGAAATGATTTGTTTGGAATTATAATTAGTATAGAAGAAATAATAAAAAGTATCAGTATGTTAATAAGATTATAAATGTTCATAAATAGCTTTCCATGCAAGCAATACTGTAGATGTGTCCTTAAAATTAGTGGTGAAATCTTTCTTAGTCACTTTGTAAATCAAGGTTTTCAAGATACTTGAGTTGTGCAGGAACAATGTGTTATGTAAGAGACATGCATTATTAAAGTCCACTTGGATATTATTGTCAATTTTGTTCATTTTAGCTGGATTATGGGTGTTAGTTGCTACTTTTATTGCAATTTTATCCAGTTTTGCAGTATACTTTAATAAAAATACTTTTTGAAAATGTTTGACTTATGAAATTAACATTTTTTCCAAAAATTCTTATAAATAAAACTTTATTATTCTTTAAAGCTTTAATGAAAAATCCATAAATAGAAAAAAATTTCATTTGGGTTTCCATTTGAAATTCAAAAGTTTTCCCCATCCTCCTTTCAGGGGCAGGGGTGGCTTAATTTTTATTAAATTGGAAAGGCTCTTCAAAAATACATAATGTTTATTATGATCAATTTTTAATTGAATGCACATTTTACAAGATATTTGTTAGGGGCATTATAAATGGACCATCTGATATGTATATATTATATTATATTATATTAATATAAAATTTACAACTGATTATTGCACGGAGAGAGAATGTTATTTTGACTGATACAGTATTGGACAAAATAACTAATTTCAATTGCTCAGTAATAGTTATTTCATTATCAATCTAAAATAATTTTACACTAATTAAAATCTATACAATATAATTATAATAATCCAAGTACTAAACTACCTTCTTTAGATGTTTGGATTCCTCTTTTTTGACACTGAGTGGCAGATTTCTCAAGAAAACGACTTCCCTCCTTTGTCGCTTCCAGAGATATTCCACAGGACTAAATTAAAATAAAGTTTTAATTTCTGAATTTTGATTTTTATGCATTTTTAAAAAACTAAACTTACAGATTTGTTAAGAGCTTCTTGACTATTGTCTTGATCTGAAAATTTAAAAACAAATTAAATAAAAACATAATATAAAAATAACAATAATATGGTAAATCTTACTCTGAGATCCTGGTAATGCAGGAAAATCTTCACTATGAATCTGAAACTCATTTGACTCATTGGTGGGTTGTTTCACCATCCCAACTACAAAAGATTTATTATTATTTTTATTTTTGAAGAAAAGAAAATTTAATTAAAAGAACTGTACACACCATACTGAGGTCTCCCTGCCATAGGATTAGGAGGAAGTGAAGGATTGGAATTTGTATCCTGAGTACTTCTATTGGTAAGTGATGGAAACTCTGATAGATCTAGAGCTGGAATAAGATAATCTGTTAAAAGAATAACAATTTATATTCAATGTATTAAAAATCTATTTCTCTTACCAGGACTCGATGAAAAGGTATTCTGTAAACTCCCCCCTAATAAATTTTGAGAAATGAAATTCCTAGAATTATGAGAAATGCCATAACCTGACATCCCACTCATTGATCCTGCACCACTGTATTGTAAGATAAAAAATTTTGGAATTAAAAAAGTGAATAAATAAAAATTCAATCCAGTTAATTATAACAAAGTTAACCTCTTAATGAAATCAGTGAATAGATGCTTATTTAAATATTCCAACAATTTATCACTATAAATAAATTTATCAATAGATAGTGATGTCTATCAGAGAATTTACAATAATTTTAAATAAATTTATAAAATTCTGAAAAAGCAATGACACTGATGGAATTTTAATTGAAAAATAATGTCAAATTTTTCTCTGTTTTAAAATATCCTACTATTCTTATTTGCTTACAAAATAAATTTTTTTTATGCTACCCAAAAATGATCCTTATAATGGTCTACCAAATAGAGATGTATTTTAGTTTTTAGCCCAGTTACAACAGAGAAGTTCACTAGCAAACACATTGGTAGATAGAGCCATACACCAACCAAAGCCGGCTTTGGTTGGTGTATGGCTCTATGTTTAATGAGTTAGTCGATGTAGTTTGTTTACGTTGGTAGATTGGATGTACAGTAGATTCCCCTATAAAACCGTTTCCTATAGTTATGATTCCTATAAAAATTGTGGCAGTACAGTAGATCCCCCTATAAAACCGTTTCCTATAGTTATGATTCCTATAAAAATTGTGGCAGTATCCGTAAACAACGGTAAAAATAACTCCTATAATACGTAAAACGTCATCGGGCAGCCGAACTACTTTCCCGCCGTCCGTAGCGC
>NW_019384659.1:851289-862230 GCF_000671375.1 Centruroides sculpturatus | reverse complement strand
GACCAAGACGATCATTCTATTTTTAAAATGTTGAATAATTTCAAATGCATTTTTAATGGAGGTAAATTAAAACTTTAATTACTATTGTCATTAAAAAGTTATTACAAATTTTAAGATATTATAAGCTGTGGAGAGGTTAAAAATATTTGTTGTAAATTTGAGGAACCAGTTTCTACATGGAAGAGTAGAGTATAGTTGTTGCCCTATTGTACATAGGCAGATGGTCATTTCATAAATAAAATAAAATTAATGTAAAATTCAGTGGAGTTGCTCCAAAGGTTAGAGAATGTTACACTTATGGATAAGGAATGGATGACAGTATTAGATTACAAAGCTCTGTACCCATCAATTAATTAAATTGCTTCCCTGTTTTTGTGCCCTGAGAGACTTTCTGTTTGCTAAAATTAATAACTATGAAATACCACAAGCAGATCTTGAAATTGGCAGATTTGATTTGCCACACATCTTTCTTTCAATCTGAAGATAAAACTTACCTGCAAGCACAGGGTGTACCGATGGGTAGCTCCATGTCAGCTATACTCTGCGAATTAGTGTTGCGTAAATTCAAAAGCCATATACTCCCATCGTTCCAGGAAGACATATTGTCTTATGCAAGATATGTTGATGATATCTTTATTTTGTGGAAAGATAATCGCAGAGTTAACCAGTTTATAAATCTGATCAATGACAATACATATGGATTAACTCTGGAGCTGAAGCAGGAAAATGGAAGCACTGTTAATTTTTTGAATTTATCTATAACTTGCAAGGAAAGGGAAATCAGAACAGATATATACCGGAAACCCAGTTATCTTCCTATTATCATTCCTTGGAACTCTGCAGACCCTAAGCATATAAAAAATGGCAGTTTTTCATTCATGGATAAGGACATGTATTGCACCAGTATCTGAGACACTTACAATAAGTTGAAATATATATGAAACATAGAATACAGCAAGGATACCATAGAGAAAGAATAGATGCTCTTATTACGAATTGTCAGAAACAACACCCCTTGCAGAGAGGGAATCAGCATAGGGAAAGAGTTGTGCTCAATTACATACCATTCCTCAAAGGAATGGTTAAAAAATTTACCAGAAATAAGAATATACAGATAGTTTACAGGTGTAATCCCACCGTATACAGACTCTTAAGGAATGATAAAGGCAGTTACAAATGCAACATGATGGCAGGGATATACTCTATACCGTTAAAGGACCATAGATTTAACTCCAACTTGGTATACATAGGAGCAACCATGAGAAACTTAAAGAAAAGAATTGATGAACATAAGCACTCAGTAAATAAAAACATAGACTCTATGGTGCTTGCTGCTTTTGCCAAACAGCAGGATATCATGGTCTTCTGGGATCAGGCATCGATCATCAAGGCTACAAGATCCAAGCAAGCCATGAAACATCTAGAAAAATTAGAGATTCACAAGGCACAGTTGAACACAAACTGTATCAATCATAGGGAAGCCGATGGATTGTCATCAGCATGGAAATCCTTCTATGATGAGTTGACGTAGTTTATATAAGCAGCAAAGTTAATTATGATAATTTTTACTGGATGTATATATTTTATTTTATTTCTTTATTTCGTTTTAATTAATTTGTATAGTCTTTGTGATTATTTAAGCTTGTTATATGTTATTGCAAATTTGTGTAACCGCTTTTTGAATTTTATTTTACGTAATTTCAAATTCTTCGTTCGATTCAGAATGATAACCGAAGATGATTGCTTAAAGCATGCAAAAACATTTTTAAGATATTAAAAATGACTTGCTGGAATGTTTAAAGGTTTTGTTTTTATTTATTTTATTAAAAATATTTTTAAGTATAAATATGCAAATAGTTAAATAGTATAATTTAATAATAACAGAAATTATTAAGATATTTTATAGTAGCAGAATGTTCAAATTTACAATCAGTACAAATTTTAAATTAAGAGATGAAGTTGTACTGATTTTCTAGAAGTCTTAAATATTTATTAAGATTATTGTTCTTTGATTTTATTTGAAGAAACTATGTTTATTCCCTAAGGTAAACAATTTAATTTCAAAGACCAAGAAAGCCCAGTGAGTGATCAGTTAATGAACATAATTCGTTCCAAAAACAGTTCGGATAGCGAACATAGTCCCAAGACTATGTTCGCTATCCGAACTGTTTTTGGAACATAGTCTTGGGACTATGTTCGGATAGCGAACATAGTCCCAAGACTATGTTCGCTATCCGAACTGTTTGTTAACCGATTATTGATTTACCATAGATTTTTGGAGAATTTGATTAATTCGATGTAGAGACCCACAAAAATAAATAAAAAATTATATACTTTCTTACTATATTTATTTACATGTAATAACAAACTAAAAGCAATCTGTCCATTTTTTCATGGATGGCATATCTTTGTTTCTCAGTTGTGATTTTTGTTACTCCTTTATTAGCTTGAGTCTTTTTGATTACATCTTCTTAGGTTAAATTTATCTACTGTAGATATGTTGAAGTCATCTGCCTACAATCAGGGGTGGATCTACATAGGGACTAATAGGGCTTGTCCTGGGCCCCCAAAATTGAATTATTTTCATTAACAATAAGCACTTATCATATAATAAAAAATAGTTAATATTATTAATATAATAATAATGATATATAAATGAATTTTAAACCCCAATTTAAAGATTCTTAATCTAACAAAAAATGGGACCCCATTGGACTTCAATAAGTCCTAGGCCCTGAAAAACCTAGATCCGCCCCTGCCTACACCTACAATATCAGACATCTTCTGCCCACTCTCTACCTTGGATATTATCTCTTGCTTACAGGACATTCCAATTTTCAGCATGTGTGTTGAGTGTTGAAACCAACAATTTGACATCATCAATGATGTTCCAACTTCAAGTACAAAGTGCTTAGTTCCCATAATTCCATTCTCAGCAAGATGGATTTCATTCAAATGTCACACCAATTATCCATAATTCATTGGAAAGCAGCAGTCAACATATCTATTGAGTGCTGAGTGTCTTGAGTCAGCGTTGACAACAGCATCACTTCAACATTAAAAAAAAAGAAAGACTTAACAAATGCTGAGATCAGCACTTAGCATTGAAAACTGGAATGTCCCATTAGTTTCTATAGTGAACACAGTTCTTGATACTCCACTCTTTTTAGGCATCATAATTATATCAGTTTTTTTTATAAAACATTCAGAAAAATACTTACAATTCAGAGAACAGAAATTAACTAGTGCAAAAAAGGTTATACAGTAGAGTGTCGATTATCCGAATCAATTGGGGACTGGAGTTGTTCAGATAACTTACTTTTCGGATAACCAATTATGTACGAAAAAATATATTAATTTATCCAGTGTTGAAATTTTTCTCCGTTGCGTGTCACTTTGCGTTGAATTTTCATCGATGTTAAGCCTAATGAAGACTATTGTATCATTAAAAATTATTTTTTATTTTGTACAAACAAAATAAATATATTGAAAAATATAAAAACAATAAAAAATTATACTTCAGAAGTTAATTTAGTATCAAAAACGTAAAATATTTGAGTAGCCCAAGACATAGCCAAAGATTGCAGCGCCACAGCACTTGCAAAAATTTAAATTTTCCGACTGGAATTCTTTCGGATGATTGACTTTCGGATAATCGACGCTCTACTGTATATACAACTGTGAAAATCTTGTTCCATAAACCATGTACATATGCCATTAAAATATAGTTTTACAAATCTTAAATGCAGCATTGCTTCTTGTGTTTGTTCTGTGAGGTGTTGGAACATAAGAATATTTTGCGAAATATGCACCTACAACATGTTGCAATGTCAAGAAACCTTTCAGTACAGACTCATTCTGAATAGAAATTAGCACACCATTACTCTTGAACATATGAAGCAACTTTTGATTTCACACTGTTGCAGCAGGGCATAGTGTTTTCAAATGTTTATGTAATCTTTGTAAACAATTTTATTTAAAAGAATCAAAATAAAAAGGCTGCATACCTTAGGGTTTTAAGTGCACATAAAACTGGACACTAGTTATAATGTAATTTGCTCAGACATTAATATTTTATATTAATTACATAACAAATAATTATGTAAAAATAATAAAAATATTAATATACAAATAATAAAATATTTTTATAAAGTGGAAATTTGGCACTAATGCTTAATTGTATTAATATAACCAACTTTTGTACTTATATACTTATCCAGATTTGTATCAGTGCAGTTAAGAAGGCCATTATTTCTTTGTCTCTATGCTGAATTTTTTATCTATGAAAATTTGTGTTGTAAATCATTTTTTATTTTCTGTCATAAACTGAGTTTTTCAGACTGTAATTATTAGATAATTAATAAATTTTATACAGTAGTTATATTATTAAATAGCTCTGTATACATTTTTTCATATTAAACTATATATTTAAATTAAATATATGAAATACGTTAAGATTTAATTATGATAATATAGATAAATTAAATTAATAATATAATAATAATTAATAATAATATTAAATTAAAACCTGTATATTTACCTGCCTAATGGAGCACCCATTCCTACAATCCTTTTCACATCTTGCGTTAGATGTCGTTGACTTGGCAATGCCCTGCTATTCATAGCTAAGATGTTTCGATTATGAGAAGAACTGTAAAAAAAAAAATAGTTTAAAATTAGCAATAATGTAAAAATAAATCCTAATATAAAATCATACTTTATAATACAATCATCAATATTTAACCTATTAGGAGATGGTTGCTGTGGAGGTAGACTGCTAGGCAAACATGATGGAAAAATGGGAACCCCTGAACTGGTAGGAGTCACATGCCCAGACAGCTGACTACCGCTGCTTCCCAACCTGGTTGGAAACTGCTGCCCTCCTAGACTTCTTGAAGTCTGTTGTAAACTTAGCCCACCAATACCTGCAAAACAGAATTCATATTATATCTGCATCAATAATTTTGAATAAAATGTAATTATATCAAAACATAACATACCCAGAGAATTACTCGTTGGTTGCCCATAACCAAATGGATGAGATGATGAAGGTGAAGTCATGATCTGAAGAAATAATTATTTTATATTAAGATCAAATTATTTTAATCATCATCACTCTAAATGTTATTATTAACTATAATAGAGCGTCGTTTATCCGAAGGTCGGTTATCTGAAGGAATTTCAGTCGACAAATTTAAATTTTCACCAGTGCTGTGGCGCTGTAATCTTTGGCTACTCAAATATTTTACGTTTTTGATACTAAATTAACTTCTGAAGTATAATTTTTTATTGTTTTTATATTTTTCAATATATTTATTTTGTTTGTACAAAATGAAAAAATAATTTTTAACGATACAATGGTCTTCGTTAGGCATCGACGAAAATTCAATGCGAAGCGACATGCAATGGAGAAAAATTTCAACACGGGATAAATTAATATATTTTTTCGTACATAATTGGTTATCCAAAAAATAAGTTATCCGAACAACCCCAGTCCCCAATTGATTCGGATAAACGACGCNCTTCATAGATTTCTTGTAAATATGAAATGTTAAAATATCAAGATAAACTTTGTTTAAATAAGTAAAATTGTTTATTCAGTTACAAATTTTGATAGAGGAATATATACAAATATACATATGTACATGAACACTTCTAATGAAGTAATAAATGTAAATTGAAAGTTTTTATAAATTCTATAATCCTTATCATAAGAATTATTTTTAAAATAATTATATATTTCTGGAATTTGATCATTTCAAACAGTTTCTCTTCAATAAAATTATAATCAATAATACATTAAATTTTGCCTGAAGATGCCTTTTTAAAAATGGAGAAAAATGTTTGCTTTCCAAAGTTTGTTTGCTGGTTTATTGGTTTAGTGACATAGAGGAACTTTTACATTAAATTTATGAAAAATTTCTTCTTTTACATCAGAAAATCATATTTTATAAAAATATCACATCCATTTATTTTTAATATTAAGTAACATATTTTGTTGAATTTTCAATTCACACAAATCTTTTTTTAATATTATCCTTTGTGTTGTGAAATTTATTTGACCAGTTATTAGTATTTAAATAAAATATTTCAATTTTGCAAATACTATTTTATGTAAAAGATTTTTGAATAATTATAATTTAAGTTAATTGTGTAAGAGTATTTAAAATTTATGTTCATTAATTTTAACATAAATTGAGAATTTCAAAATTTAACATTTTAATTATATCTTCTTATTTCTTGAAAGGTTTGAAACTTAAAATTTATTTAAATTCATTTTGTTTATTACACAGTAATGACATAAAATGTATATTATGCATAAACAATTTTCATTTTGATTGCATATTTTTAAATTCTCCATTTCTTTCTAAGCATTATCATAACATTTCCTAATCTAAAGTATGCCTATCATTGAGGGTGCATAAAGTACTTTCAGAGTTTTTTTTCCTATTAAATATTAAAAAATGAAATGAGTACTGTATAGTATCGATTATCCAAAACAATTCAAGACTGGGATCGGATAACTGATAATTTACAAAAAAATATATTAAACACAAAAATGTACTGTATATATTTTGTATCACACATCTTACAAATACATACCTTACATAAAGTAGTACATTAAAGTAGGCCTACAGTTTAGGTTGGCAGGGAGGGGGAGAGTACTGCAGTGCCACAGCACCAGTGGAAATTTGAATTTGCCAATTGGAAAGCTTTCAGTTAACCGATGTTTCAGTTGATTGGTATTCGGATAATTGATGCTCTACTGTAATTATTATTGTAAATCATGCAACATGCATGTGATAAAACATATGATACTAAAAATGAATTCCTAATTCATTAAGCATAAGTCAGTCAAATTGAGATTTAACTATACTATTTCCATATCTAAATTTTTGTTTAAGATGTTCTAGTTTACAAATAAAGAGTGAAAAATAAAAAGACACTTCTAGATAATAATTCTTTTGTAAATTCTATAATCCTTATCATAAGAATTATTTTTAAAATAATTATATATTTCTGGAATTTGATCATTTCAAACAGTTTCTCTTCAATAAAATTATAATCAATAATACATTAAATTTTGCCTGAAGATGCCTTTTTAAAAATGGAGAAAAATGTTTGCTTTCCAAAGTTTGTTTGCTGGTTTATTGGTTTAGTGACATAGAGGAACTTTTACATTAAATTTATGAAAAATTTCTTCTTTTACATCAGAAAATCATATTTTATAAAAATATCACATCCATTTATTTTTATATTAAGTAACATATTTTGTTGAATTTTCAATTCACACAAATCTTTTTTTAATATTATCCTTTGTGTTGTGAAATTTATTTGACCAGTTATTAGTATTTAAATAAAATATTTCAATTTTGCAAATACTATTTTATGTAAAAGATTTTTGAATAATTATAATTTAAGTTAATTGTGTAAGAGTATTTAAAATTTATGTTCATTAATTTTAACATAAATTGAGAATTTCAAAATTTAACATTTTAATTATATCTTCTTATTTCTTGAAAGGTTTGAAACTTAAAATTTATTTAAATTCATTTTGTTTATTACACAGTAATGACATAAAATGTATATTATGCATAAACAATTTTCATTTTGATTGCATATTTTTAAATTCTCCATTTCTTTCTAAGCATTATCATAACATTTCCTAATCTAAAGTATGCCTATCATTGAGGGTGCATAAAGTACTTTCAGAGTTTTTTTTCCTATTAAATATTAAAAAATGAAATGAGTACTGTATAGTATCGATTATCCAAAACAATTCAAGACTGGGATCGGATAACTGATAATTTACAAAAAAATATATTAAACACAAAAATGTACTGTATATATTTTGTATCACACATCTTACAAATACATACCTTACATAAAGTAGTACATTAAAGTAGGCCTACAGTTTAGGTTGGCAGGGAGGGGGAGAGTACTGCAGTGCCACAGCACCAGTGGAAATTTGAATTTGCCAATTGGAAAGCTTTCAGTTAACCGATGTTTCAGTTGATTGGTATTCGGATAATTGATGCTCTACTGTAATTATTATTGTAAATCATGCAACATGCATGTGATAAAACATATGATACTAAAAATGAATTCCTAATTCATTAAGCATAAGTCAGTCAAATTGAGATTTAACTATACTATTTCCATATCTAAATTTTTGTTTAAGATGTTCTAGTTTACAAATAAAGAGTGAAAAATAAAAAGACACTTCTAGATAATAATTCTTTTGTAAATTCTATAATCCTTTTTGTCCTTTCTATAATTCTATAATCCTATAATTCTATAATAATATTTTTTGTGTAGAAACACTAGAAAAAAAACAAATAAATAATATACAGGTATCCCTTATAAAACACAATTTCAATCTAACACAGTTTGAAAATTGGGGATATCCTCCATACAACACGACTTCTGGTTTCACTCTAATGCAGTTTTGGAAATCCTCTATACAAAATTTTACAATTTTTAAGTGTAAACTTTGTTATTCGATATTTTTTTATTCAAGTAAGCATGCATATTGCCTCAAATTTGCCCATGGATTTTAGAATATTGAAAATTTCATATTATTTTGTACTTTTCATCAGGTTTACTTTAATGAAAACTGATAGGCCAAGGAAGAAAAAAATTGCACTAACTTTCCTATCAACCAAGTGTCATTGTCATTGCTTTCAGATTTTAGCCTTTGAGACAACTGTGTTTTGTTTTTATAGATTAATCTTCATATTTAGTAAAGTTTATTTAAATATGTTTAGATAATTGCTATTAAAGTTTTTTTTTTAACTGTAGATAATCAATCATTCATAAAATAATGAATGAAATACAGCAGTATCTTGATATTTAAACAATTCACACAAATTCTGGAAAAGAGTTGCTTGGTCCTCAATTGAAGAAATGTGACCCACTAGAACAAATTTTCAATTAATAACATTTTTATTTTGTCATTCATAAACATTTTTCATGATAAAAATAAAAAATATGAAAATGTTGCTGACACTTCTGATCAAGATCAACAAAAAATAAACTGAGATGACGATGATACTTCATAAAAAGAAAATGCTTTCATATAACTAAAATTAATATTAATGCATAACACAGTTCTTTTAATTGAAATCGTTAATTAATTATTGATTGGAAATAAATTATCGATTGCTTCAATAAACACATTTCTCTTAGTGACGGAAAATAGTAGTATACTTTTGGTAACTTTTGGAACCTAACCCCATGTTCTGCAATAGTCCTTTGTTTTGTATAGCACAGATTTGAATAAGATGACACTTTTTGGAACATAACTACTGTCTTATATGAGAGATAACTGTATATAGGAAAATACAACACACTTTTAATTCGAGTATAAGAGTGCTATCACAAAAATTGCTAGAATACATAGCTTGCATCTACTTTTAAACTGACTTTAAAACACACATAACCTGCGAGATATATGTAGGAAATTACATATTGTATACAAATGTAAAAGAAATTTTTCAATCACCTTAAATAAAAAAAATTTACATTAAAACACTACGATCTATCAAAACAATTTTCATCAACCACGTAATATACAATTTGCTAATACTGATCACATTAACAAATTGTAATAACATAATATTTAAAAAAAAAATATATTTTATGGATAATTATTCAAAATAAAAATGTAATTTAATAATCACGAACGTAAAATTCTTCTTTTATAAAAGAATAATATTTTAATTGTCTTCAAAGTAATTTTCAACGTCGAATTATAATTTGCATCGTATCGATTACGAAATATTTTAATAATTTTCAGTCTGTGTAGGTATTTTTTTTTCTCGTTATAAATGCCCTTTAATTATGATTTTCTTATCTTATTTATTAGTTAAAATAAAGTCTTCGTTTAATTTAGAATTTAAACATTGATTAAACTGTATTTTGGGTTATTTTTCCTTAATTAAATTTAAAGGTTTCTATATTGATTTTGATGTGAATTCAATCACGATTATCTTTGTTTTGCTCCGAACATTACAGATTATAGGAATTAAACAATGTGAGTAAACTATAGAATATATAATTCGAAACGTAAGAATTAAAATTCTGTAAAAGTATCCATTTGATTATCTTTAAAGAATAACTTCATTGTAGCAGACTACATTCCTGTTATCACACACTTCAGCTATTCAAAAAACAATAGTAATATTCATGAAAGATATTCTGTTGCCGCAGAATTTTTAATATACAAGCTCAGATTAGATGTTTAAAATATTCTCTAACGTTTCTAAATTCCATAAAAATCACTTAATTCCTTAGTTTTTTTTATCTCGTATCAATTTACTTTTGATTTTATTTTATTTTGAGTTGTAGTTTAGAAAATATTTGAATTAAAAAAAAGTAGGTGATCTAAAGAACATTTCACTCTTTATGCAAGAACGTAATGGCTCTTTAACATATATATATTTTTATTATTTTAATGTTTTACCTTCACTGTTTAAAGCATAGTTTCACATTTTCTCTAACAGATTGAATTTTATTTATGTGCAGTGGACTCTCGATTTAATGAACTTTCAAAGGAATGACCAAGAATCAGAGTCCACTAGTATGTAAGCTCTCTTACAGAAGGATCAGCTGGACTATTTGATGATAAGAATCAAATTACGTGCACTTTTAAGCAACCTTTCTCCTGGATCTTATTATTAAACTTAAAATTCATTATAGAAAGTAATACTCGCACGTGTTTTCTGAGATTTTATATTTAAATAATTATATTTAGGGGAGATCGGGGCAACTTCGGCATGCGGGGCAAGTTTGTCAAGCGCTTTTTTTAAAAAACAAATTAAAAGGAGACTTTGGTTATAGGTTAGGCAGTTGAGTTTTATTGGTGGCTTGTTGAGTGTAGTGTTTTTATTGTTCTCCAACAAGCGTAGTTGAATTATCAAGCAAATTTTCATTTTCGTT